>NC_034201.2:5781658-6028015 GCF_002021735.2 Oncorhynchus kisutch | reverse complement strand
TTTCTCTCTCTCTCCTCTTCCCTCTCTCTCTCTCCTCTTTCTCTCCCCTCTCTCTCTTTCCCTCTCTCCTTTCTCCTCTCTCTCTCCTCTCTCTCCTCTGTCTTCCAGCCTCTGATGTTATTTCTGCTGCCTGTGTGGCTTTCTGCTTTCTACTGTATTCTCCTGGTCAAACGGCTTCAAGGCAGTTCATCACTCTTTTTCTCTTTCTCTCATAATGGCTTATCAAAACCAGAACCATGATATTTTACATATTTGAGCTCTTTCACTCAAGCTGCACAGAAAATTGTTTTTGCCAAACAGATTAAATGTTTCCTTTAATGATGCATTTTTTCATTTTGAGTCGGCTTTGTTTTCCAGAAGTGATAATGCAGCTATATTGTCTCTCAATTCGAGGAGAAATGCATCAAGGAAGTTGTAAGCATAGCCTGAATGTCCTGTAAGGTGAGTTAAATATTTGTGTCAGACGTCTTGGCGTCTCATGCTCATCATATAGCCTACTAATTGGGAATATCAGTCTTGACAAAAGGCGATGCAAAAAAAACAACAACAAAAACAGCAGACTTTCGTGTGTGACGGTTCAATTGCGGACAGACATGGAATCCGATGTTGCAATTCACTGAAACCAGTTATGAAACCCTAGATTTCTATATGTAGTAAACCTCTGCAAGTAACACAGCACCCCCCCCCCCACACACACACACACTCAATATTGTGTAATGACCTAATCAATCTAATAGGAAGGAAAAACACCTTAGGGTCATTCATCCACATGATGCGTGTGCATGCACACATGTATACAGTATGTGCTAATCCTTTGAATAATAAGGTTTCATTTCCTGTGGGTATGCGTATGCTTGTTCATATGCGTCTGTGTCAAGGTGCTTACTTGAACTTGTTTATTCACATTTGAATGGTTGTTTATGCATTAGTATAACCGTGCAGACATGAAAGCAAGTGTGCGTATGCATCTGTGTGTGTGTGTGTGTGTTTGTGTGTCCTCCTGACTTGTAATGATAGATGTTCAGAGGAAGCAGACAGTGTCAATGACAGGAACTTGACTCCAACAAAACGACAGGAACAAAGGACCATGGGAAGGGCAACAGTGTTTGTGTGCAGCGTGCGGAGGAGAGAGGCTGCCGGCACTCCCATTGGGCGCTTCCCGGTGTGTTTAAGGAACGTGTCCGGCCATGTTCACCCCACACACGCCACATAGCCTGAGAGAGGGCTTGTTTCCTCAGGTATGTTTGTAGGTGTGCATTGACATGAAAAGGCTTGAAAATGAATGAATGACTGTTGTTAGAAGTGGCAGGAGGTGGACCGAGATGAAACTCTGTTTCCCCTTTGCAGCAGTGAAAGGAACACTTTCCAGTTGGAGGTGCAGCTCTTGTTCTTTATGGAGGCGAAAGCAAACAAAAGAAACATATATTCTATGCAGAATAGGGGAATTGCTAACTTGGTCTTGTGATATCCACCATATTGATGCTATTGAATGGATCTGAACCTGTCATGGCTCAAGGAGTAGGTGCTAATTGCTCATATCTTTATTGTTGCGTTTATTGGCAGTAATTGTCAACATCCGTGACTTGACAGCACTTTGCCTGTTTTGCATCATCATATCTCCGTAGATATCTGCCAAAACAATGGCATGCAGACAAAGACAGACTTGTATGCGCATATCAACAGCTAGCCTTGAGTTTTCGTAATCAGGACCCCAGAACAATTCCTATTCAGGGCAAGCATTCCTGGATGTTTATGTCTTTCAGAAAGAGATAGCGCTTTTCAAGCCACAATGACATAATTGGAAACTCTGCTCTCTCTCTCTTTCTTTTCTCTCTGACACCTCAATGCCGACTATGCTTTGGCCTCTCTATCTAGCCTCAACCTGTCCTTTTCTTTCTTTTTCTTTCCCTCTCTCCCTCTCAGTCCTGGGGTTCAGTTGCTCTCACACACACTCACTGTCTGTAGCTACTGTGCCGGAACATTCCTTTGAATTGAGTGGGACATTCGTATACATGCAATGAGAGATATTATTTGAAAGGTAAAATGAGCAAGTAAGAGCGAGTGTGTTTTTTTAATATTTTTTTTTAGGTAGCAGGAGGTTACTGTATCATTTCACCTCTCTTCATTCTCTCCCTCCACCCGTGGCTCCACCTCATTATTTAGCTGCTGTAATCTGGAGTGGACTGGACTGGCTGCACCACCGTGTTTATCTTCCTCCACAAACAGGCCTTCTTTCCATCTGGTCCCTGCTCGGCTTGTTGTTGAAAGATAGAGAGCAGAGCTGCTGTGTGTGTGTGTGTGTGTGTGTCTGTGTCTCTGCGTTCTAGCCGATCCCCAGACTGACACACTGACCCCGTCACCTATCAGCGTAGCAGAGCCTACAGATCAATAACACTCCGTCCTATAGGTGGCTGTGTGATTGTATTGCTTTTAAAGGCAGGATGATATCCCCTTATAGAGACCTATGGTAACCTAGTCAGAGTTAGTTTGTACAGGGGATCCACAGAGTGAACCCTGTCTGTTTCCCTTTCCTCTTGATTGCCTCTGTATTTGCCACACATGGGATGTGTCCTTTTGCTGCTCATTGTCTAGGCATGTTTCTTCTCAGCACCTCAACGGCCCCCACTGACAGTAAACGGGCCTCGTATCACGTACAGTGCATTCGGGAAGTATTCAGACCTGTTGACTTTTTCCACATTTTGTTATGTTTACGGCCTTATTCTAAAATGGATTCAATTGTTTTCTTTCGTCATCGATCTACATACAATACCCCATAATTACAAAGCAAAAACTGTTTTTGGGTCATTTTTGTAAATGTATTAAAATAAAAAAACGGATATATCACATTTATATAAGTATTCAGACCCTTAACTCAGTACTTTGTTGAAGCACCTTTGGTAGCGATTACAGCCAAGAGTCTTCTTAGGTATGACGCTACAAGCTTGGCACACCTGTATTTGGGGAGTTTCTCCCATTCTTCTCCGCAGATCCTCTCAAGCTCTGTCAGCTATTTTCATGTCTCTCCAGAGATGTTTGATCTGGTTCAATTCAAGGCTCTGGCTGGGCCACTCAAGGACATTCAGAGACTTGTCCCGAAGCCACTCCTGCATTGTCTTGGCTGTGTGCTTAAGGTCTTTGTCCTGTTGGAAGGTGAACCTTCACCCCAGGCTGAGGTCCTGAGCGCTCTGGAGCAGGTTTTCATCAAGGATCTCTCTGTACTTTCCCTCGATCCTGACTTGTCTCCCAGTCCCTGGCGCTGAAAAACGTCCCCACAGCATGATGCTGCCATCACCATGCTTCACCATAGGTATGGTGCCAGGTTTCCTCCAGACGTGACGCTTGGCATTCAGGTCAAAGAGTTCAATCTTGGTTCCATCAGACCAGAGAATCCTGTTTCTCATGGTCCGAGAGTCTTTAGATGCCTTTTAGCAAACTCCAAGCGGGCTGTCATGTGCATTTTACTGAGGAGTGGCTTCCGTCTGGCCACTCTACCATAAAGGCCTGATTGGTGGAGTGCTGCAGAGATGGTTTTCCTTCTGGAAGTTTCTCCCATCTCCACAGAGGAACTCGGGTTCTTGGCCACCTCCCTGACCAAGGCCTTTCTCCCCCGATTGCTCAGTTTGGCCTGGCTGCCTGCTCTGTGCCTCGACGCAATCCTGTCTCAGAGCTCTACAAACAATTCCTTCGACCTCATGGCTTGGCTTTAGCTCTGACATGTACTGTCAACTGTGGTACCTTATATAGACGTGTGTTTGCCTTTCCAAATCATGTCCAATCAATTGAATTTACCACAGGTGGACTCTAATCAAGTTGTAGAAACATCTTTGAGTCTAATAGCAAAGGGTCTGTTTTCAAATGTTTTGTTTCTTTGCAAACATTTCTTAAAACCTGTTTTCGCTTTGTCATTATGGGGTATTGTGTGTAGATTGATGAGGGAAAAATTTATTTAATCCATTTTAGAATAAGGCTGTAATGTAAGAATATGTGGGAAAAGTGAAGGGTCTGATTACGTTTCGATGTGTACCTGGTGACTGTTGCCGCATTTAACACCGTTTCTGGTTATTTTCCTGCAGGCATATTGTGAGAAAATGTACCTTTTCTCCACTACTATACTGAACCGAGCTGAAATATAGCTGGCTAGGGAACAGGTGGGTACGTTTTTTTAGATACAGTAACAGTATGGTTCTAAGGCTCCCCATAACTAACCCAATGCTGACTCACTCGCTTGTTGGCAGGGCCAGAGATTCTGCCTACATGGGCAATACAGCTATGAATGAACGGAGGGAAAAGTAGTGTGCCATCTCCGTGCTGCTTTGCCTCCGTGCTGCTGGTTTGGATGGCATGTCCATGGCTCTGTGGATTGGTCCCTTGGTGTAGCTGATATGGGCATGGTGCTGTGCTGTTGTTGGAGCGCCTGCAAGGGGAGAGTGTTGTGTGTCGGAGCTGACTGCCTGTCGCTGTGAGACGGCCCAGCCGCAGCCCCGGCTTCCTGTCAGCCTTGTCTGTCAGATCCCAGAGCAGAGCAGAGCGGGGCCGGGGTGTCCTGGCACCCTCGTCAGCGTCCACACTCCTACCCCCGGTCTCTTATTACCCCCCCCCCCGCTGTATCTAAGGCCCCTTCACGCTAAGCCTACGTCTCCAGACCATACTCCTGGCCCACACAGGAAAGGTCTGCATCGGTGAAAAATAAACAAAGAGATAAGCGAGAGACCCCTCGATAAGGCAAAGCTGGGCTCAGAGAGGCAAAAGCAGAAATGCAAATATTTTGAGTGAAGAGCTCTCCCTCTCGGTGGAGAGGAGTGGAGAGAGAGGGAGAGAGCGAGAGAGAGGCTTTCTGCAGCTTCTTCACTGTGACATGTTTGTGCTGTTCTCCGAGCACATTCTGGAGATTAAGGATGAGCTGAGAGCGCGTGAGGAATTTGATTTGATGTGAAGAATGCGAAGCGGAGAGCGGACGTGTGTGGTTTCGGAGCTGTGTGTGTGTGTGTGTGTGTGTGGGGGGGGGGGGGGGGGGGGTTGATAAGAACTAGACCTGTTCCCATGTTTCTCAACTTGACACTGTTGTCAGTTCAAATAACTCCTAGTTTTATAGCTCCTTGGCTGTGATACACCGACATGTAAATAAATTCAGTCCAGATTTCATGCTATTGACATGACTAATGGGAACTCTCCAGCCAGAAAAATAGAATACATTCTGGACTACAGCTGCACTTTTACAGTACATCAAAAATGTCCAGTTTGTCCAAAGAATTTATGGCTGTGTGTACATACAGGTTTAATTGTGTGTACATGGACGGACCTCCTATGCATCTATGTATGTGTGTGTGAGTGTTACTGTCTTTGCGTTTGGCTGTAAGAGGACGTGTACAGCCATGTGGGTCTGAGGGTACTTGGATAGAGTATGTGTTGCTCTCTGGGACATGAGAGCCCCCATATGTGTTTGTGTGAAGGCCTTGGCCTATGTGGGAGTGTGTTTGTTAAACTGCGAGAGTATGTGGGAGAGTGTTTGTCTGTTTATCTTGGTGAGCGAGTGAAAGAGCAGAAAAAAGAATAGATCTCCTTCTGCTTCTATCACAACGGCAATCTGCCCCCCCCCCCCCCCCCCCCCCCCCCCCCCCCCACACACACACACACACAGGTAGCCAGGCCTCTGTATCTCTCTTAGACTGGAGTTTATCTGAGATGGTAGGGGAGAGAAAGAGGAGTGTGTGTGTGTGTGCGTGTGTGTGTGGTGGGGGGGCATCAACTGTCAAGCTAAGGATAGATGTGACTCTTGCTGATAGGGAGATCACAGTCATTCTCATAATAGAGCCTCTTTGATTAAGACTTATTTTAATTCCACGGTGGCAGCGGGCTATTATTGTCCTATGTCGGTTCGGTTGGCAGGGCTGTTTGACAATGCAAATGTATTGCAATGATGACTTCAGGGGCGTTGTCCATCCTTGACACACACAGAGTCCCTGTTTATGAACCTCTAAAAGGCCAAGCCTTTATCACTATGGCCAATGGAAATGCTTTGAATAACACATTTATACATGGCAAAAAGACAGTAAAAATGATGAAAGGAGTAAGGTTTTGAAGTGTCTGTCCTATAAGATAGAAAAAAGCTCACAAAATATTTATATATTTTTGGAGGGGGGGGCACAAAACGACCTCCATACTTCCATTCGTTTATGTGGATTACCTTCAGATGAGTCCCTTGACACTTGTGTGTGTGTGTGTGTGTGTGTGGGGTGGGGGGGTGGGGATTTTGATGGGGATTTGTTTTATTATGTTACTTAGATTGGCACATGGGTGCATCAATAGACTCCTAAGGATTAATGGTTAACCCCTTGAGACGACGGTCTGGTCAAGCAGACCCGCAGTTGCCCACACATACAGTAGTGCACTGCTGGTTCAAACGGTTTATTGTCAACATCCTCAACAAGCAGAAAATGATCATTCAAAAACAAAATGTTAACTGGCAATTGACATCCTCCTCTTGAATATCTGTATTCTGTGGTCAAAGCGTAACTGTACACGTCCAGACAAAAAAAAGGTTCACTGAGTAAACGCTCATACCCACACACACAACTTTTCAGCACTCACGCATGCACCAGAACGCGCAGACAGACACACGCGCACACACACACACACACACACACACACACACACACACACACACACACACACACACACACACACACACACACACACACACACACACACACACACACACACACACACACACACACACACACACACTGTAGTTCTGACAGAGCACTGATAGAGGGGTCAGTGAATGTCCAGTGATTTGTCAGAAAGAGGTGAGGGTGCCTTCCTAACAGGGTAGGTGTGGCTTGGGCCGGCGGACCATCAAACCCGCAGAGGCAGATGGGTAGGCGAGGCTGGGGCGTAAACCTCTAGCCAGTGATGTCATCTGTGTCTTATCACTAGTTACAGTAAGGTGTAGCACCCTGTCACCAAGAAAATAGTAAACAAACAAACATTTGACCAACTGGGGACATTTTGTTAGTCCCCACAAGGTCAAATGCTATTTCTAGGGGGTTTAGGGTTAAGGTTAGAATTACTGTTAGGGTTAGAATTAGATTTTGGGTTAGGGTTAGTTTAAGGGTTAGGAGCTAGGGTTAGTTTTAGGGTTAGGAGATAGGGTTAGGCTTTTAGGTTAAGGTTAGGGTAAGGGTACGGGTTAGTTGTTAAGGAAAATAGGATTTTGAATGGGATGAATTGTATGTCCGAACAAGGTTAGCTGCGCAAGAATCTGTGTCTCTGCGTGTGTTTGTGTGTGGATGCTCTGTTGCCCTGTTATTGCAGTAGCACGCCCTATTGGCTGCTGTGTTGCTATGCCCATCTCATCTCTTACAGCCCAGTCTCTGTCACTAGACGAGTCAGCCGCTGGGCCATAAGAGGGAGACATGTCTTCATCAATCAATCCACCATTAGATCAATCAATTAATAGATAAATCAGTCCATTTTCATTTATTATAGAGCCATTTCCAGGAGATGGAGAGGGCTAGTGGTATGATGTAGTTATAAAGACTGAACTGACAGATGGAAGATGAGATGGAGGCAGAGAGCTGAGTGAGCCAAGAGACTAAAGAGCTGAAATCTCATTTTCTTGCTGGCCTTGAAAGTGGAGCATGCCCAGTGCTGGTGTTCTCTCCTCTCCCCCACTCAGAGATGGTGCTGCTGCAGTGTTTCCCAGCAGGCTCAGCACAGCACAGCCCAGCCAAGGCTCCCCCTCTCCTCCTCTCCGTCCTCTCCTTCATGAACAGCTGTGTTATGAAGTGGTGCAGTTGTCAGACTACAACCGCCCTATAGTTCTCTCTCTCTTTCCCTTCCTCTCTCCTTCCCTGTCCCTGTATCTCCCTCATACACATTCTCTCTCCGCTCTCCATTCTGCTGGTTTCTCCCACACTCGCTCCCTTCCTTCTCTCTAGCCTCTCTAAGTGTGGTTTCCATGGTGACAGCTGTGTGCTGCGGAAACGTCAAAGAGCCGAATTCACCCAGGAACGTTTCCTAATTAAACACTTAAATACTCTCTCCTTCTCTAGCTCGCTTGCTCTTTCTCTCTCACGCTCCTTCTCTCTTTCTCGCTCCCTCTTTGCTCATCTCTCTCGCTCTCTCTTTCTGTCTCTCTTGCTCTCCCACTCTCTCACTCACTCTTTACCTCTCTCCTGAAGCACACTTTTTGCTCCACTCACTAAATGGCCATGCTAGATTGGAATCCATTCACCAGTTTGCAGCATAATAAATGAAGGAGTCAATTTGGTCTGGGTTGTCTTTCCGTCTCTCTCATGTCAGCTGTTGCTCAGCAGCTCAGAATCTGAGGTGACCTTGGTGAAACTGACCTTGGGAGAAATAGCCCTTTCCTTTCCTGAGGCCTCCAGATGTCAGTCACATTGATTTGTGTTGTGTGTGTGTGTCTCCCCTGCAGGGCTGCTTTGCCAGCATTCTGACAGACAGCAGCTCTTCTTTTCCAACCTGGTCTCAGAGAATTTCGTATTATTCTGGATGTAAATCCGCAACAATCCATTTAGCATGATATGTTACGATTCGTATAAATATCTGTCAATTTAAACTAGAGAGATCTGGGTTTTTTTGTGCACTGGATGCATCTCAATCCACCACATCTGCCCATGTCGCCCTTCCGCATCTGTGGTGAAAAGTTTGTCAGACCATGAGACATCCCGAAAATCCGACTTCTCACAAAATCATCGGTAAAATCCGAATGGTTTGGCCATAAAAACTATTATGACCCCTCTATGGAGAGATGAGACTCTCATGATGGTGTTCCGTTTTGCTCTACGACCCCCACAAGCATCTTGGGACTCAGTACCGCGGATCTGCCAACTTCTGTCTGGAGCGTCCGAAGAGTTTGTGCTACACATTAATATGACCCCTCTGTGCAAAGGTGAGACTCTCACGACTACCAATAATCACTCTGTGTGACCCTGATTTAGCCCACTGCAGTACACGTTTAAAGTAACCATGTGTCTTATGTAACCATACCAAACATAACATATCATATTAATTTGAGTGTCCCGGATTTACATTTACTATGTTATGTCTAGCCTATGAGACCAGGATACCTCTCCCCACCTCATTCAAACTCACTGTGTCAGTCACAGCTGCACAGATACAGGGACACCATCCGCATTCCCCAGACTGTCAGGGACGTAGAGATATATGTCCCGTGTCAGTCTAAGGCCTGAATTTCAAAAGGCTGATCCAGGTTGTAGAATGGTAATTACATAGTTACCTGCCTGTGTAGTTCGGTGGTTCAACAAGACCATGTCTCAGTGTGTGCTCATCTCAGCAAGCAGATAAATATAATGTTCCAAGGTGGCTAAGCAGCAGCTAAGACTGTTTTGTCTGATAACGAGACTGTTTGCTTGTCAAGCCTGTGTCTTACACTGCTTTACTTGATCCTTGACATACTCCAGCTCTATCTTTTTACATTCTTCCCACCCCCTACCTCTCTTTGCGGTGTTCTCTCCCCACTGCTGCCCTTTGCTTCCCCTCTCAAATTCAAGTCAACAGACAAGTGTTAAAAAGCAGGGACTCGTCCCCATTCTGTACCCCCCACAACCCCCACACACTTTGCTTGCAGAAAAGCAGACAGATGTAAACAATGTGAGGGGTGTTTTTAAACCATTACGTCTTGAAAGGTAAACCCGTGTGCTTGTGAAAGGGTACAAGGTGCTGATGAGCGGCGTGCTGTCTGTGTGACGATGTGCAGGTATAGGAAAGAGGGGCTCTGAATGGAGGGGCGCTCCGCAGCTTCATCATACAAGACAGCTATCTGGTCTGATCTGAGGGCAGGCTGCAGGAGGAGCTGTGGGGATGGGTGTTGGGGCTGGATGTTGGCCCAGGATGCCGTCAGAGATGGGGTCTGTGCAGGGTTTATGAGCAGGACATCCAGGGAATCCAAGCCAGAACCTTTTGGGGTTCAAGCCAAATTATTTCTATTTATTTCTATTTACCCCCCCCCCCCCCCTCTATTGGCCCCACCACCACAGCCTGATCCCAGGACTGCCCCGAGGCTTGACGGTTGAGAAACAACAGATGCTTCCTAATGGAGTAGAAAAGAGGGTCAGAGTATTCTGTGTGTGCCTGTGTTTTTTTCATGTTTAGGGGGTGGACCAGTTTTAATATTGCAGATAGATTGTGGGTTCTATTAATATAATTGTCTGCATTATTTCCAATCACCCATATATATATTTCAAATATACATTTTTCCTTCTTTATTAATGTACCCTTAATCCTACCACCCCTCCCCTAATTGGGGTAAAATAATTGACAACAATATTTAGGCTTGTACTTCCAGCTTATACATACTATATACATTTTACGGACACTGTATATTTACATGAGTTATTTTTTTAAATGTGTTTTTAGGCCCAACCTTCAGCTACCCTCAGCCCTTCCCATCTTCATTTGAAAACCAGGTTCTGAACCTTTCTATTCTCATAGTTTCTACAGATTGTAAATGAAAGATGCATATTTTTACAAAAAGTATTATTATATTACTGATCAATGGACTGTGTCTTTTCAAGTCACCCAGCAGTGCTGTTTGCAGAGTTAGCTCCAGGTAAATGTTACAATTCTTCAGCCATTTCTGAACCTGCGACCAAAAACAACCTACATAATGGGCAGTACCAAAACAACACATCTAATGGTTCTGTCTCTTTGCAGCAAAATATGTATCCCACATTTGTAGTTGTATCCCACGTATACATGACAGTCTATTGGTTGCAATCATTTCGTATAATTATTTCAATTGTGAAAACTATACGTTTTGAATCCAGCGTTGTTTTGTGTATCAGTTCATAAACCATGTGCCATGGAATTAGCACATCGAAAATCTCTTCTCAACTATTTTGCAACCTGTATGGCGCACCTGTCAATTTTTTGGGTCCTGACATACTTTTTTATTTATCACAGTTTTCTTGAACAAATTTTGGTCATCAATGTAGGGCCGACAGACAAGTTCCGTACCTTCTTTCCCCTTCCACTTGCCTCTTCCAATTTTGCTGTAATACTGCAATCAGTTGGTTGCAATTTTGAATAGAGCAGACATTTCCATATGCAGTGCATTCGGAAAGTTTTCAGACCCTTTAACGCTTTACAGCCTTATTCTAAAATTGATGGAGAAAAAAAATCGCCCTCATCAATATACACACAATACCCCAAAATGACATTTTTGCACATTTATAAAAAATAAAAAACACTTATTTACATAAGTATTCAGACCCTTTACTAGGAGACTCGAAAATTGAGCTCAGGTGCATCCTGTTTCCATTGATCATCCTTGAGATGTTTCTACAACTTGGAGTCCACCTGTGGTAAATTCAATTGATTGGACATGATTTGGAAAGGCACGCACCTGTCTATATCAGGTCTTACAGTTGACAGTGCATGTCAGAACAAAAACCAAGCCATGAGGTCGAAGGAATTGTCCGTAGAGCTCCGAGACAGGATTGTGTCGAGGCACGGATCTGGGAAAGGGTACCAGCCTTGAAGGTCCCCAAAAACACAGTGGCCTCCATCATTCTTAAATGGAAAAAGACTCTTCCTAGATCTGACTGCCCGGCCAAACTTCAGGGGAGAAGGGCTTTGGTGAGATAGGTGACCAAGAATCGGATGGTCACTCTGACAGATCTCCAGAGTTCCTCTGTCGAGATGGGAGAACCATCTCTGCAGCACTCCACCAATCAGGCCATTATGGTAGAGTGGCCAGACGGAAACCACTCCTCAGTAAAAGCCACATGACAGCCCGCTTGGAGTTTGCCAGAAGGCACCTAAAGACTCTCAGACTATGAGAAACAAGATTCTTTGATCTGATGAAACCAAGATTGAAGTCTTTAGCCTGAATGCCAAGCATCACGTCTGGAGGAAACCTGGCACCATCCCTAAGGTGAAGCATGGTGGTGGCATCATCATGCTGTGGGGACGTTTTTCAGCGGCAGGGACTGGGAGACTAGTCAGGATCGAGGGAAAGATGAACGGAACAGTGTACAGAAAGATCCTTGATTAAAACCTGCTCCAGGGCGCTCAGGACCTCATACTGGGCGAAGGTTCACCTTCCAACAGGACAACGACCCCAAGCTCACAGCCAAGACAATTTAGGAGTGGCTTCGGGACAAGTCTCTGAATGTCCTTGAGTGTCCCAGCCGGACTCAGAACTTGAACCCGATCGAACATCTCTGGAGAGAAAATAGCAGTGCAGCGACGCTCCCCATCCAACCTGACAGAGCTTGAGAGGATCTGCAGAGAAGAATGGGAGAAACTCCCCAAATACAGGTGTTCCAAGCTTGTAGTGTCAAGAAGACTCCAGAAGACTCCCAAGAAGACTCCAGGCTGTAATCGCTGCCAAAGGTGCTTCAACAAAGTACTGAGTAAAGGGTCTGAATACTTAAGTCAATGTGATATTTCAGTTTACAATTTTTATACATTTGCACACATTTCTAAAAACCTGTTTTTGATTTGTCATTATGGGGTATTGTGTGTATATTGACGAAGGGAAAACAAATATTTAATAAACTTTAGAATTAGGCTGTAACGTAACAAAATGTGGAAAAAGTAAAGGGGTCTGAAAACTTTCTGAATGCACTGTATTTTCTGTAAACTGCGTGTGTGACCTAACTCCACCAGTCGTATTTATGATATTATTAACAAATATGACATTTTTTAAAATATTTTTTTTATGTTTTAAATTACATTTGAACCATAATATGTGTTGTAATATTTGTGTTTTCTGGTGGATTAAACTGAAATTGCTACCAGCTTTCCGTAGTTTATTTTAAAGATAGCGATATTCCGGAGATTTTTTCATTTTCAAATAACCGAAAGTGAGAAGTTTTAATCTGAATAAAGGGAAAAAGGCCATTTTTGAACATGGGGTGAGCTAACCATTACTAACCTGCTGTAAAAAACAATTTGGATTTAAGTACACATTCTGTATGACTGAAGACTTTATTGAGAGGTTCAATGCTTTAATATTTATTAATTTCAGCCCTCCGAATTCATATTCGTTATATAAATAGGCCCGTTTAATTTTGTCTGGCTTTCCATTCCAAATAAAGTGAATATCTTTTGCTTATATACTTTTAAAAAACAAGTTCGGTGTAGGCAATTAATCAGGGTGTTTGTTACAGAAATAGACATGGATTTACCTTTCTATGGAAGCAAGATCTTATCTATTTTAGCAAATTTTCTATTAAAATGTATTTTGGTGAGATCTTTTCCTTCTTTCTGGATATGAATACCAAGTATGTCCACTTCACCATCAGACCATTATTGGTAAACTACACAGTAATGTAAAAGTAGTATTTTTTTTTTTGCGATCAAATGCGTAATATGGTACACTTATCATAATTATTATAGTGCCTGTGTGTGTCCCTGCTGCAGGGCCGGTTCCAGGCATAAACAACATAAGAGGTCACTTAGAGCTCTAGCTGGCCCCCAAACTTGGTTGTGCATCGGCAATGTTTCTCTTATGTCAGTCACTGACAGTCACTCAATTAGCCATGTCAGCTAACAATCTTTAGATTAGTAAGATGACGCCGATAGACACGGCCACTCTGTTTCTGGCTCCTAAGCAACTTTGCAGTATTTTTGTGTGTGTGTGTGTGTGTGTTATTTCTCACGTTATCAGCTCAGAACATTTCTTGCATCATTACATACAGCCAGAAATAACTTTCAGATTTCACGGCGGCGGTAACTCACCAGCATTTCGACCAGAAATACGACTTTCCTGAATTGGATCTTTTGTTCGTACCCCACCAAGGTGATTGAACTTATCTAAGACGCCACCAGGAGAGGAGAGCTATTTGGAGTTGACTTTTTGTCTGACTCGGGAGGCATGCGTGCACACCATCTACCGCTTCCGAGTATATTACTCACTAATGTTCAGTCCCTGGACAATAAAGTAGACAAGCTCAGGGCGAGGATCTCCTTCCAGAGAAACATCAGGGACTGTAACATTCTGTTACACGGAATCATATCTCCCTACAGATATACTGTCCCCGTCCATACACCCAGCTTGGTTCTCAGTACATCGCGCAGATAGGAAATGAAAACTGTGATAAATAAAAAAGTATGTCAGGACCCAAAAACGTACAGGAACTCAAGTTATTTTGTTCACCCGACCTAGAATACCTCACAATCAAATATCGACCTCATTACATCCCGAGAGAATTCTCTTTGGTCATCGTCACAACCGTGTATATTCCCCCTCAAGCCGATACCATGACGGCTCTCAAGGAACTACACTGGGCTTTGTGTAAACTGGAAACTGAGGCTGCATTTATTGTAGCTGGGGACTTGAAAAAAACACTACCAAAGTTCTGTCAACACATTGCCTGTAGTAGTGGCACTTCAAAAACTCTTGACCATTGTTACTCACTTTGGCAAATCAGATCACGACTCCATTCTGCTCCTCCCTTCCTATAGGCAGAAACTCAAACAGGGAGTACTCGTGCTAAGGTCTATTCAATGCTGGTCTGACCAATCAGAATATTATTGTCATGCCCTGGTCTTAGTATTTTGTGTTTTCTTAATTTATTTGGTCAGGCCAGGGTTTATTTTGTGTTGTGTTTATGTATGTTTTTTTTCCCGTAGGTTTTGGGATTGTGGCTTAGTGGGGTTTTCTAGCATAGTCTATGGTTGCCTGAGGCGGTTCTCAATCAGAGGCAGGTGATTCTCGTTGTCTCTGATTGAGAACCATATTTAGGCAGCCATATTCTTTGAGTGTTTCGTGGGTGATTGTTCCTGTCTCTGTGTTTGTTGTTCACCAGATAGGCTGTATAGGTTTTCACTTTCCGTTTGTTGTTTTTGTATTGTTCGTTTTTCTTCATTATAAAACATGTCTGTAAATTACCACGCTGCATTTTGGTCCGACTCTCCTTCGACGGAAGAAAACCGTAACAATTATGGACATATTCAATCTCTCCCTATCCCAGTCTGCATGTCCACCCTTGTTCCTGTACCCAAGAAAGCAAAGGTATATTAACTAAATGACTATTGCCCCGTATCAATAACTTCTGTCATCATGAAGTAATTGGAGAGGCTAGTTAAGGATCATATCACCTTCACCTTACCTGATACCCTAGACCCACTGCAATTTGCATATAGCCCCAATATATCCACAGATGATCCAATCGCCATCGCACTGCCCTATCCCACCTGGACAAGAGGAATACCTATGTAAGAATGCTGTTCATTGACTACAGCTCAGCCTTCAACACCATGGTACCCTCCAAGCTCATCATGAAGCTTGGGGCCCTGCGTCTGAACCCCGCCCTGTGCAACTGGGTCCTGGACTTCCTGACAGGCTGCCACCAGGTGCTGACAGTAGGCAACAACACCTCCACTACACTTGTCCTCAAATCAGGGGCCCAACAAGGGTACGTGCTAAGCTCCCTCCTGTACTCCCTGTTCACCTATGACTGCATGGACAGGGAGTACAGCCTCCAACTCGATCATCAAATTTTCAGACGACATAAAAGTGGTAGGCCTGATTACCAACAATGACAAGACAGCCTACAGAGAGGTGAGGGCCCTGGCAGAGTGGTGTCAGGAAAATAACCTCTCCCTCAACGTCAACAAAATAAAGGAGCTGATCGTGGACTTCAGAAGACAGCAGAGGGAGCACGCACACATTCACATCGACACGGCCGAAGTGGAGAAATTGAATAGCTTAAAGTTATTCAGCATACACATCACTGACAATCTGAAATGGTCCACCCACACAGGCATAACAGCGCCTCTTCAACCTCAGGAGGCTGAAGAAATTTGGCTTGGCCCCCAAGACTCTCAATTGTGCATCTGTAAAAGTTTGTGAGAGCATCCTGTCGGGCTGGTACGGCAACTGCCCAACGCATAAACGGAGGCACACTGCCTGCCCTCCAGGACATCTACAGTGCCTGGTGTCACAGGAAGGCCAAGAAGATCATCAAGGACCTCAGCCACCCGAGCCATCATCCAGAAGGAAAGGTCAAAACAGGTGCATCAAAGCTGGGATCGAGTGACTGAAAAACAGCTTCTATCTCATGGTCATCAGACTGTTAAATAGGCATTACTACCCGGCCTCCGCCCAGTACCCTGCTCTGAACTGAAGTCATGGTCACTAGCTGGCTACCACTCGGTTACTCAACCCTTCACCTTAGAGACTGCTGTCCTATGTACATAGACATGGAACACTGGTCACTTTAATAATGTTTACATACTGTTTACTTATTTCATATGTATATACTGTACTCTAGTCAAGGCCATCCTATTCAACTATTGCTGTAGATATACTATTATATCCTACGTATTCTTCAGATAGACAATATATTCTATCCACATACTGTTCATAATGTCTATACATCCCATCACATACAAATATGTGGACACCCCTTCAAATTAGTGGATTCGGCTATTTCAGCCACATCTGTTGCTGACAGGTGTATAAAATATAGAGCACACAGCCATGCGATCTCCATAGACAGACATTGGCAACAGAATGGTCATATTGAAGTGACTTTCAATGTGGCACCATCATAGGATGCCACTTGTCCAACAAGTCCATTTGTTACATTTCTGCCCTGCCAGAGCTGCTCTGGTCAACTGTAAGTGCTGTTTTTGTGAAGTGGAAACGTCTAGGAGAAACAACGGCTCAACATTTAAATTACATTACAATCTAACAGACTCCCCTCCAGAGCAACCCACAGGATGGGTGCCCAAGGGCACGTCGACAGATCTCCCACCAAGTCAAAACGGAGACCCGAACCAAGTAGTGGTAAGCCACACAGAACGTGACCGCTGAGTGCTGAAGCGTAGGGTGCGTAATAATCGTCTGTTTTTGGTTGCAACACTCACTCCCCAGTTCTAAACTGCCTCTGGAAGCAACGACAGCACAACTGTTCGTTGGGAGCTTCATGAAATGGGTTTCCATCCAGAGCAGCGGCACACAAGCCTAAGATCACCAAGCGCAATGCCAAGCGTCGGCTGGAGTAGTGTAAAGCTTGCCGCCATTAGAGTCTGGAGCAGTGGAAACGTGTTCTCTGGAGTGATGAATCATGCTTCACCATCTGGCAGTCTGACGGACAAATCTGAGTTTGGCGGATGCCAGGAGAACGCTACCTGCCCGAATGCATAGTGCCAACTGTAAAGTTTGGTGGAGGAGGAACAATGGTCTGGGGTTGTTTTTCACGGTTCAGGCTAGGCCCCAGTGAAGAGAAATCTTAACGCTACAGCATATAATGACATTATAGATGATTCTGTGCTTCCAACATTGTGGCAACAGTTTTGGGAAGGCCCTTTCCTGTTTCATCATGACAATGCCCCCGTGCACAAAGCGTGATCCATACAGAAATGGTTTGCTGAGATCGGTGTGAAAGAAGGTGACTGGCCTGCACAGAGCCCTGGCCTCAACCCCATCAAACACTTTTGGGATGAATTGGAAGGCCGACTGCAAGCCAGGCTTAATGGATCAAAATCTCACTTAGGTTCCCAAAAGGCTAGTGTGTGTGTGCAAGACAGAGAAACTTAGCTGCGTATAGTATCTGTCTTTCTTTCCTTTCTACTTAGTAGATCCAGGATCAGTCAGTGACTGGGTCTCTGTCTTTGTGAGCTGGACTGACATGAACTGATTTGTCCCGCCCTGATCTGTTTCACCTGTCCTTGTGATTGTATCCACCCCCTCCAGGTGTCGCTTATTTTCTCTAGTGTATTTTTTCTGTCTCTCTGTGCCAGTTTGTCTTGTATGTTCAAGTCAACCAGCATGGTGTCCCGTGCGCTTGCTTTTCTATTCTCTTCTACTAGTCCTCCCGATTTTGACCTTTGCCTGTTTTTCTGGACTCCATTCCCGCCTGCCTGACCATTCTGCCTGCCCTGACCTCGAGCCTGCCCTGCCATCTGGTACCTCTGGAACTCTGAACAGGTTTTGACCTTTTGCCTGTCCACGACCATTCTCTTGCCTACCCCTTTTTGGATTGTTATTAAACATCTTGGACTGTAACCATCTGCCTCCTGTGTTTGTATCTGTGTCTGTTAGAGTCTCAGATAAAGATTTAATACTGCAGGTCTCTCCATAGTAGTCTGCAGCTGTGTGTGTGCGCGTGTGAATGTGATCGTACATCAGTGGTGGCTGGTGGGAGGAGCTATAGGAGGATGGGTTCATGGTATTGGCTGGAATGGAATCAATGGAACTGTATTAAACACATCAAACATATGGAAACCACATCTTTGACTCCGTTCCTTTTTGTGCCATTCCAGCCATTACAATGAGCCATCCTCCTATAGCTCCTCCCACCAGCCTCCACTGTCAAACATAGCCGCGTTTTCTTGTTTGTAAACAGGATGAAGAGTAGGCGCCCTCAAAGTGAGGTTGGTACACCCACAACATCCCCAGGCTAGTACACACTCCCAGGCACAATGCCCACACACATGGATAAGTGCAGCCATTTTAGGCAGGATGGACTGCTCTTATCCCTTATTTAATCTTCCATCCATTTGCTTGGTGGTGGCCCTGCCTGAAAACAAGAGTTCATGGGGAGCAGAGAGGAAAAGGTTGGGGGCCATGTGCAGAGAGCTCATCAATGTACACACATGTTATTCTTCCTCTCCTTCAATTTCACAACACAGGATTTTCATGTCATGGCAGAAACACAGTGGGGAGGAAAACAGTGACATTTTTAGTCCCGTAGCATATTTGTTTTCCTTCTATTTTTGTAAAGATGGCTGAGACATGTCCTTCACAAAGAACAGACTGCACTTACAACACTGAGATTGTTTAATTAAACCCACCCTCTTGCCTGAGCCATTTTATTATCAGGTACTTCCTTCTAATGTACCTGCATTACTGTTACATTAGTATTGTTACATTATACACTGACACTCTGTGACGCACACACACAGATACACAGACACTAGTGCCAGAGAGGACAGCAGAGGCACGGTAACGAGTCTCATCTTGCTCAACAGAGTGGGAGGAAGGGGGAGGAGGGATGGGGGGGGGGGGAGTAGGAGGGGAGAGGGGGTGAGGAGGAAGAGGGAAGGGGTTGATTCGTGACACACCGAAGCCCTTCAAGTCCTGCTTGCTCTGTCATCCCCGCTGACAGATTAGATCACCATGTAGAAACTGTAAGAGAGGAGGAGAAGAGGGAGATGTAAACAGAGGGAGCGATGGTAAGTGTGGGGTAGAGAGAGAGAGAGAGAGAGAGAGAGAGAGAGAGAGAGAGAGAGAGAGAGAGAGAGAGAGAGTGAGAGTGAGAGAGAGAGAGATGGACTGGACCAAGTTGGCATTGGGCACCTGGGCTCTACTTGGTGTTTGAAGTTCCCTGAGTTGAGATTTGCGGTGAGCGGGCTGACTTGTTGGGACATGAAGCCCAGAGCAAAGTTATATTTCTAAGATAGCTGGGATGGTGTAAATACAACTAGGCTGCATTACACACCACAATCGATATTCCAACCCTGAGCCCGGTCTGCTCTGCTTTGACAGCTTGCTACTACTATCATAGATTTTCTATTCAAAACAATATGTTTCCATGCCCATTATGTATTTATCAGAGTTACCGACCTCACAATAAGCCAGATTTGAGTAATTTACATTGTGGTGCTGAAACTTGAAATCAATCGGAAATGAACAGCTCATGGTGCTGAAAGTAGGCAAATTTGTCTGTAAATTCAACAATCCGCCATGCACTCTTTTTAAAATAGCCTTCCTCCAGGCCAATGAAGGTCTGTTAAGTTAAAAACCAAGACTCCAATTGAGGGGTTATGAGAGGGTCTGCCATAGACCTACCTCTTCTTCAAGAAAATGTCAAAAAAGCACAGGCCTACCCCTTGTTAGCTTAAGATGGAGATAAATATAATGGATCCCATAATATAAATCGATCTATAACAGCGCTTTGGTCCATGATGCTTTATGCTAGAAACAAGCTGTAAAATACCCAGGAAAGACGTGACTCCGATGCATATGGGATATCATTGTTTTGTTTCTTTGACATTCAAAGGCTGACTTTGCTAGGGACGTAATCTAATTCTGTCACTATCAATTGATTTAAGCTATTAACTTTCTGTACATTAGAAGATTTTGTCGTTGTTGTTGTTGCTTAAACGCTCACTGTCTGGGGTGGAAAAGTAGGCCTAACTTTTGAAAGTACCATGTTCAGATTCCTAATGACGCCTCAGATGTTATTATTTTCAAACAGGGACAGTTTCATTGCAAACAAGACACACTGATTTGGCATTGTAGAAATATGATAAGATGAACCCATAGGCCTATCTCTCTGTCCATGCTTAGCATGTAATTCTGGTCATGTGTGTGCTATTAAAAAAAGATTCCACAAAATATGTCAAATTACGTAGAATTGCATGAAATGTTTATAACAGGATATTTTTTCCTCTGACCTGCAAATACCATGCTTTTACTATGAAGGAGATCTTTCCAACCCTACCCTTGTCCATTGTGGTCTGTGAACCCACAACCTTCTGGCCTGCAGCTCTGTGTGCTATAAAAAAAAAACTCAGGTTTTGGTATGTAATAACAGGACGAAGAACAGTTTCTAAAACTGCATATCTAAGGCTCTGGTCTATCCAAGAAGTAAGGGTAAATGGTAGACATGTTCTCTGCTATCCACTTTGTTTTAATTATTGTTTTGGATATAGAGGGTCACTAGTTGTTTTTCAAGTGTTCAGGGAGGGTTTGGATCCAAAATATTTTGCTGAATGGACGGCCATCCATTTTCATTTCAGATATGTCCGATTTTTCTCTCTCCATGTAACCCTTATTATAAATAACCTAAGCTCTCCTCAGCACGACTTGATCTGTTTTCCTGTTCAGTTATTCGCAGCCGCCGTACGCAGGTTTTTCAGCTCTCATCTTCTGTGATGGGTGACTATCGAAAGGATAGTTTTTGCTTCGGGTAAGTTAGTTTTTTTCCAGTTTTTTCTTCCCTTTGTCTCCTGTGGTAGCTAGCGTCACACGGCTTAATACTGAAACTTGGCTAGGTTAGCTGCATGGCTTAGGGAACCTGGGTAGCTCACCACCGGAAAGGGTAGAATTATTAGCGCTCTCTCTCGTTAACTCAGCCCACGCCCCGCCATAACACATTGACTAGACCAACTGCCCTAGCTTCACTGCTTATTGTAAAACGAACATTCCTCCGGCTAACATTGTGCTTACTAGCTAGGCTATTACCCAGTGTTGTGGAGTAATGAACTACATGTAATTCAACTAGTAATTTAAGTACATTCTGCAGTAGCTTGGTAGTAGTTGAACTAGATTCATATTTAAATAAGGTTTTCAGTAGTTCATGACTTTTTGCCATGTTGCAGTCCATCTAACTACTGGAACTACACACTACTTTGTTTTGCAAAAATCTAATAAAATATGGGTGCACTAATTTCCTTTCTTTTTTGGCTTCAAACGTGTCTATAATTCTCACTTGAAACCTAGCTGTTGTGTTGAATAGGCTAAAATACACATTCTGTTAACATTTGACCCCAAAGTGATCTGTTTGTGCAATTTGAAGTATATGACAGTTCAGACCGCCATACGGTTATTTTTCACGAAGTAGTTTGGATGCAGTGAGCAATTTTTTCAAAGTAACTTTAGTTCAGTGAACTATAGTTTTTAAAAGGATGCTTTAGTGTAGCTGAACTTCTTCCATTGTAAAATAAATGGTATCTTGGTAAACTATATTTTCAGAGTAGCTTTTCCCAACACTGGTCCTACCAAATCAAAGTAATGGGAATACTTGTACACTGAGAAAGCACATGTTTCATCTCCCTCACTAAAGCAGTTAGTTGTAGTGTGTGCGTGTGTAAACAGGAACTTGGTGAGAGGACGGTGTAACGTCATTCTTCCTCCTCTTCTGAGGAGGAGTAGCGAGAAGGATATGAGGACCAATGTGCAGCGTGGTAAGTGTCCATAACGTTTATTTTAAAGACATAAACTGAACACTACAAAACAATAAACGTGAAACGAACGAAACCGAAACAGTACTGTGTGGCAACAAACACTCACACGGAAACAAACACCCACAACCCAAAAGTGAAACCCAGGCTACCTAAGTATGATTCTCAATCAGGGACAACGATTGACAGCTGCCTCTGATTGAGAACCATACTAAGCCAAACTCAAAACCCCAACATAGAAAAACACACAGACTGCCCACCCAACTCACACCCTGACCAACTAAAACAAAGACAAAACAAAGGAACTAAGGTCAGAACGTGAGAGACGGAAACTATTAGAATCTGGGGGCGGGGATTTAAAAATATATAAATATATAAATATATATTTTTTTACATTGCTTCAACAGAGGGAATAATCATCAGAGATATTCATTTTGATCTATAACCGTAATAGGAAGGGAATGATAGCAAACGTAACCACTAATTTCTTTGATCAGTAACTGTAATACTGTTCCAATTGGAGTAACACGAACTGTTATATTACTTGTTTCTGCAAAACGCGTTACCCCCAACACTGGCCATGAGGCACCAAATAAGCTAGATCATGCCTGTCAAGGCGAATTCGCAGCAGGCGCTACTAGGTTAGCAGGACTTATTCCACTAATTAGGGATGTAGGAAGGGTAACAGTGGCTTGACCATGGCCCAACCTTGACTCCCTGATTTCAATGTACTATGGCCATTGAGGCAGGTACTCAAACCCCCCCACTCTTGTTGCTGGCACCCGACGATGCTGGGATGCCGGCTGCTACTGGCTCTCCCATCTACGGTGGAATTGCCAGCCTACTCTCTTGTGTAATACATTTAACGTTCACTCGTTTCGTTGGCTAAACTAACCGGTTACGCCTCACCTTGCTACTGTCAAACGAGACTCCTAGACTGAGAAAGGATGCTACCCCTACGGCTTTCTTCGGGTAACACTGTGCCCTCACAACCCTGAGAATCAAGGCACTGAGAGAGTCTCCACCTACATAGACAGTTACCTGCTTAGCTCCCCATCCTGGGAGCAAGCAGTAAGAGACATTGCTTCCCTTGTAACCCCCCCTCTCCAAGCTGGGGTTCAAGATCAATCAGGGGGGGGAAAAAAGAGAATATATAGGCATAATGCTGGATTCTCTCTCGCCATTCGACACTCTTAGATTAACTCATTAACTCACGGTCGTTTCGACAGTGCCTCTCCCTTTCCACAGGGGGCGCTCGGTCACCATTTCAGTAGTACCTCTTGCCCCACTGAGGTTGAGAAAATTCCAGTACTGGGTGTCTGCCCAACGTATGTCTACATGGCATCACCACAATGGTCAGATAAAGGTATCCTCTGCATGTCTCTTGGCTCTCCGTCACTGGACGAGCCCCTCAATCTTTGTTTCTGGCACCCCTAGGGGTAGTGGCAAGAGGAAGGTGGTGATAACAGACATGCCACTCACGGGCTGGGGCGCCGTTGACGAGGGGAATGCAATAAACGCTGCATTGCTCACATAAAATGACCTAACATTTCTGGCAGTGTTTCTTTCACTGAAACACTTTCTACCCTCCCTTTGGAATTGTCATGACTTGACCAGAACAGACAATACGACTGTGGTGGCTTACATCAACCACCAGGGTGGCACTTGGTCCCTGTGCTTACAGACTATCCATCAGGATTATTCAGTGGAGCAGGGCACACATACTGTCCCTACTCGCAACGCATGTCCCGGGAGTACTAAACGTAGGAGCAGACTTATTATCCAGGGAGAATCCCCTTTAAAAGGAATGGAGACTCCATCCCCAAGTGGTGAAACAGATCTGGAAGAACAGCCAAGCATCCGTAGATCTCTTTCATCACAAGAAAATGTGCACTACCCATTGTTCTTTGCGCTAGCTTTACTCCCCACTTTAGCCAGAGTGAGGGAAGAAGGCTCATCCCTCATCTTGGTAACCCCTCGATGACCAGGCAAGCTCCGGATAGCAGAGATCATTTTTTTCTGCTGTATGACGAGCCCTGGCATCTCCTGTGACCCAAGCGACCAGAGAGATTTTCCACCCTCACTCAGGAACCATGGCCCTCTGGGCCTGGCCCGTGAGAAGTTAAATCTGGATGTGACAGGCTTACCGCTCGGAGTCATTGAGACTGAGCACTACACATTCACTATATGGAAACAAGTGGTGTGTCTTTGAGAAGTGGTGTGACCAAAAACAGATCATTCCTTACCAATGTTCTGTATCAGAGGTTTTCTACAGGACCTTATTGACTGAGGGAAGGCTTTCCCACTGTTAAAGACATGCTTCGGTTCTCTGGCGACTAAGAAAGCATTTTTTTGAGCCTCCCGCTTTGGGCTGGATGTTTCCATGTGTAGTTCAGACATACATAATCTATGAGAAGAATTACAGTCCCCTAGCAATTCGAGTTCTAGCCAATGAGCTTCAGCCGCTCGCAATTGAGTGACAGCTGGCGAGAGGCCTACCCAGCATTATCCTATGAGGTTGCAAGGAGGGCCCATAGGCTCAATGGACACAGCAGAGGGAGAGAGAGCAATGGCACCGTGCACATATCTGCATATACTGGATGTGACGTACTATGCAATGTTCAAGGACCACTTTTGGCTCGTGAGTGAGATAACAGATCTACTGACTAAAAAGTATTCAGAGGTACCGGAGAATCTCTTTAAGGTCCATCTAATCACCATCTTGGCCTGTAATATACTCTGAACGTCGCGTACGTCCAGTTCCGAAGCCTACAGTCCCATATTTCACAGGAGCCTTTTTGAGCCACTGGAAATCATGAAGATGAAACATCTCTCCTTTTAAAACGCTTTACTACAAAACGAGTGAATGAGCTACATGCACTGTCAGTTCACCATTCGTGCCTGCACGCTGCGATACGGGAGTTGGCTCTATACTTCATGTGAGATATCGAAATGAATAATTGAAAGAGAAATTAATCCCTGTCTTTTTAATCCCTGTTCTCCTCATGAGTGAGATATCTCACTGCATACCCTTACTCGCAAAAGTGTGCGGAAGTTCGGCCTGCTCGAGAATGAACAGAGGGCGGGCGAGTGGCTCTTTTTAATGAGGGGAGGGGCTCACCTCCTTCGTCACTCGACCTGTCTGTCTCTGACAGATATGTGTGAGTGGTTCTTCAAGCTTCTGAGATCAGAAAACGTTTATTTGTCAGGCTATTGGATTTAATTACATCAATATATCAGCAGTAATTTACACTGTATGATTGCTGTGCAGTGTTGCTGGATGTGTAAGACAGACTGCATGTGTGTGTGTGTGATTGTGAGAGAGAGATAGAGCTCGCTCCTCAGGTTGGTGATGACGATGCGCCGGCAGAGAGAGACGCAACCACAGACATGCTGTGGCTTGCTAGCACGGCAGGGGTAGGAGGACACAGGGAGGAGAAAGGGAGAGGCAGAAAGGGGCCAGAGAATGCGAGAGAGAGAGAGAGAGAGAGAGAGGAGTAAAAAGGGGAGAGGGAGAGGTGTGGAGAGGAAATGGATGATTGTGTGTAAGGAGCATATGCATATGTCATGCATTGTGACGTTTCTAGTTTTCATTGTTTTCAATGCATATCCTCTTGTTAGGTTTCAGTGTTTATTACCTAATTCAGAACCACATTGTGTGAGTTTGGGGAGCATGTAGAGACCCCCTAGCCAACATGCACAGGGGGCAGACCCAATGGGTGGTCAGTATGGGGGAGGGGTTAACTGGCCCCTCTCCAGGGGTGCAAGGGTCAGTCATAAAGACCAGATATGCTCCAGGCTAGAGGTATCTGGGGCTGGGGCTGGGGGAGGCTACAGGTGGCCTGCTATATGGGCCATCACCTCTGCTCTGTGGTCTCTGTGAATCCCAAACCACCCCCAGACCCCTATCAACTCGCTCCGAGGGCCCTCTGTTGTCACTTGTTCCTGACGAAACTCGAGGGTGACTTCCTGACAGTAGCGAGAGGATCAATAAAACCATCAAGTTCGGGACACACCGGTGATTTGAATGATGCAATTCATGTTCCGCTTTTAAATAATAAAACAAGCATGACATTCAAATAAACAAATCCCATGCCATCTTATACACGTGTCAAATGACGAAATCAGACATAAACAAATGCACGTGGCATATCATTAGGCACGCCTCTGCATATTTTTTTGTTGTTGTTGCGCAAACTCAATAATGTGGTGCCTTATGTGATTCCACTTCGCTCTGAAGCGATGGTCGAAGTGGCTAACTTAGGGTCTAGATTGCCCCTACGCGTGTGAACATGCAAGTGTAGGGCAGAGGGGCGAGAGTGGAAGGGGTTGATTTGGGATTGGACCTCTCAAGTCTCCGCTCCAGCATGAGGGCCTAGAAGAGGCTGTGTTTATCGGATAGTTCTAGGCAGGGAACAGTTAATTTCCTATACAGCAAATGAGAAATGCCTCCCTGCTCACCCCCTAGGTCTCTCTCACTACCCTCCCCTTTCTCTCCTTAGCCGGTCTCCTTACTTTTCTCTCCCCCTCTTCGGTCGTCTCTTTCATTCTCTCTCTCTCTCTCTCTCTCTTTGCTTTGCTGTGAGTAGGTGTTTCCCTACTGTGGGTGATTGGTGCAAGTCTATATAGGAGGGGAGACGCTCTGACAAGCTTAGAGTCTAGCGTAACACGCTCCTCACAGGACTACCTGTTTTTGTCAGTGATTTTTTTTCCTGAGAGGATTTACACTTTCAACTGACAGCATGTCGGAGGGCAGGAAGAAGGAGAGGAAAGGGAAAAAGAGTGGGGGGAAAAGGGCACGGAAAGAGGAGAGAGAGCGCAAAGAGAAAGAGGAGATCGAATTGGATCCAACAACAGGTAAAAATGACTCGATGGAGAGGACATTTGGAGGTGTGTGTGTGTGTGTGTGTGTGTGTGTGGTGGAATGGTGGGAGACTGCAGGGCCTGTGAAAGAATGTATCACCTTGTCTTGTCATAGCTTGCCACATGGAAGTGTTTCCTAATGTGGGCAGCATACATGCAGGGCCACATCTGTTGGTGTGGTTGAATGTGCCTTTGGCGTGAGAGCCCAAATCAAAGCCCTCAATGAGCTGGGGACCTCACTGCGCACACCACGGTAACACCACTGCAACACACAGCTGGTTTGGGAACATCTTGACAGTGGCCGCAGCGCGTAACAATTGTTTTCTTCACATTTCACTTTCGCAAACGTGTCTCATACAGCAGCCTGAAACTATTGCTTCGTTTAGTTTTCCCATGTCCTCAAGGGAGTGGGAAAACACGGTTTCCGAAGCAAAACATTTCGCTCACACGGTGTATAGTGAGGTACAGTATTACACAGTAACCCTATTCCTCACAGTCCATGTACAGTAAACATGGACCAACAGAACACGCCCAGGACCGTCCACCGTCTCTCAGCTTTAGTTCCTAGCGGCAGTGTTTCCCTTGTCAAGTGGTTCTCTCATTTCTCGCAGGAAAACCCTCTGCCATTTGAATTGCACTGCAGCTGCTGTCCTCTGAGTCACAAACGCAGCAATGTGCTATCTCACTGGTTGCTGCTGCAAGCCGCAACACGCCCCTGCAGTTTGACACACGGTTAGCAGGTAATGCCTGCCCCAATCTCAGTCCTACTCCACTTAAACTATGTCCCACACTAAAGGAATGATTCAATAGTCTCTTTAGATACCACATTAGAGGTCTTCTCCGGTCCAAGAAGTTGGATCCGGACCTAAACAGACCAGAGGACAATCAGATCCAGAACCGAAAAGACCAGAACTTTATTTTAATTTTAATTTTAAAGTGGGATCTGACACGAATGGACCCGAGAACAATCAGACCTGGACCCGATGACAACCAGACTTAGACCCAACCCTAACAGGTCCGGGTTTAGACCAGACCCGATTGGACAGGAGTGAAAGAATGTTCAATAATGTTAATCAGCCAAGTTGCTCTTCTGGTTTACACATAGGTATTTATATGTTGGCTAGGCCTTCTATAATTCAATAAATTCACCTTATTAGCGTAAAATAAATATGCAGAGCTGTGGTCAGGGCCATTCGGGTCTATCAACTGTAGTTACATAGACCCGAGATCCGATTTCCATCAAACAGGACCTGACCTGGGTTTGAGAGACAATTTGGACCCAGACCTGTCAGGTCTTGGATATTTGGGTCCACACACAGTCTCACGTGGCAGGTTTAACCATGAATTAAATACTGGACTGGTGGGAGCATTTTTTTATTTTTATACCCTTGTATCATAGTGGGAGGTTTTCAGCCAAAGCTAAAGCGTCTGTGAATGTGTGAGTAACCCAGCCTGTGAACCCTCTCCAGGGGCTATGAAAGAGGGCCTGCGTCCCTCAGTCTGCCTTCACTAGGGTGTCTGAAATGCCAGGCCCCCAGAGAGACACTCAATCAGAGACCTTTGAAATCGCAGAAATATCAGGTCACACAGACAAGGCACTGTATTGTATTGTCTTTCGCTACCCCCACCCACCCAGTCACTCACCCACCCAGGCCCGTACTTAGGTTTCTTCCTCTGGATTCCCCTGGCAGCAGTCACACCACCATGGCTGAGCGCTCACAGCCTTGTCCCCTGTAAAACTGGGCGCTGGAGCTTCCATTCCTCTACTCTTTTAATGTGCTGATTATTCCATTGTTTCCAAATCTGTTTCTCAGATCTTGGTTATTAACCAACGTCTCATAGAATACTAAATCTTCTTGACATGAAATTTGCCTGAAAGCTGTTAAACACAATTAAGAGAAGGGCCATACTTTTGTTTGTAGTTAGTTATGAGAGAGGGGGGGGGCACAATCAGGTCCAGAATTTAGCTGACACGTCTGGTTGTAACGGTTTTCTTCTATCTCCTCCTCTGACGAAGAGGTGTATAGCAAGGATCGGACCAAAATGCGGCGTGTAGATTACGATTCATGTTTAATGACAAACACACTAAACACAAACATTACAAAACAATAAACGTAAATGAACGTAACGAAAACCGAAACAGCCTACACTTGTGTAACACAGAACAAGGACATCAGGACACTAAGGACAATCACCCACGAAAAACTCAAAGAATATGGCTGCCTAAATATGGTTCCCAATCAGAGACAACGATAAACACCTGCCTCTGATTGAGAACCACTTCAGACAGCCATAGACTTAACTAGAACACCCCACTAAGCTACAATCCCAATACCAACACACCACATACAAAAACCCATGCCACACCCTGGCCTGACCAAATAAATGAAGATAAACACAATATATTTCGACCAGGGCGTGACACTGGTGCCCAAATTGATGACATATGTCGCGCAGCGATAGTCGAGGGGAGACGAACGGATTTGGTTCAGTCAGTCGTCCTGATGAGCCCTTCCCAGCTAGCCAGTGTGTCATTGTAGCTAGAAACTTCTGTTAGACATGTTTTTGAATTTCTTTGGAGTGTTCAGAATCATTCCGTTTCTATCAGAGTAATTATTATACTTTACAGAAATGTAGACGTTATTAATGACTTAGTTGTACAAATCACTAGCCTACAATAAATGTGCTTTAGCTGTCTCTCTGGCCTGATATTGGAGACACTATCCTAGCTACTTTCCTCTCCTTGCTGCGGCAAGCGGGAGTGAAGGACACCGTGCCCTGTGTTGTGTTCCCAGCTTGCAGCGCAAACTCTCCCCATTGAGCAGTGTAGAATGTATCACGGTGACATCCAGATGGTTACTACCAATATTACACGATATTTCCCATGCAGGCTGCTATCCTACTCTAAATAAAATGAACAAATTGGCCACGTTAGATACCGCCTGCGACATGTAATAGCCCGGTGGGATGCACCTCACGTCAGCAAAGATCCTCCCAACACCGTTGCACTGGTCATTAACACCGGCTTGTTACTTCAGCTAATTGGCATGTCACGGTGACATCCAGATGGTGACCAAATACTACAAGTTACTTCTCCCTCTCGCCCTTCAAAATGAACACAACTTTCTTTTCCAAGTTTTAACCAGGGCCATGCTGTTGTTGGTGCGAGCTAGCCAGCCCAGCATATAAACTAGCTAGCTGGGAAGGGCTCATCAGGATGACTGACCATTCGTCTCCACACTCGACTCTCATTGCGCGACATATGTCATCAATTTGGGCACCAGGCATGTCCGTATGTCCTCTCCCTTACCTGCAGGCAGCTTTCCTTTAATCTGTCATCCTCACCTGGTGTTATGTGGACTCCATGACACTATCCTTTTTTTCAAAGACAGTAGATTTAACTAAATATGGCTGATTGACCTGTGTACTGTATAACGCCAAGTTACCACTACTGATTCTCTATCCATTCCTTGTGTTATTCATTCTCTGATTTTCTCTCTGCATTGTTAGGAATGAGTAATTACTCAAGAGATCGATAAGCTTGAGACACCATATTTTATGACAAACAACTCTGTTATTAGTAAATGTCATTTCAATTCTATAGTGATAGACCAGAGAACAGAACGACCACAATCTTACTTTTGTACCTGCGTTAAACAAATGTAATTGTATTATTTTTTTCAACTTTTATTTAACTATGCAAGTCAATTACTATCAGCCATAATTGAATGTTTCTGTCTATTTGAATAATTAGTGCTATAGGTTTGAAATGTATGAAAATGAACCATGCGTCAACATCGCAATGTTGCTCAACCACAATATTTTGCTTTACAACATGAATCAAACTAAAATGGATCACACTATATTAAACCATTTCTCATCTCACTTTAAATGGGGACGTAGTGGGAGATGTTTTACACCATTTTTAATGACTATTCATGCTTAGCCCTACCAATCTTGATAGAATAAACGTCTTTATTCTCTTCCCAACGGCAAACTCATCTTGCTTACCACATTTCCATGGCTTGACATAACGTAATTGACTCCCAGAATATTTAACCACTAACCTGTCGATAAAAGCTTGTGAGAATCTGATCCACCAAGTAGATTTATTAAGACATCATTTTAATGAGGTCATGTTTAATTTTGTAACATTCGGTCCTTTGTTGATATTTGCGAATGTAACAGTATAACTTTAGACCGTCTCCTCGCCCATACCCGGGCGCAAACCATGGACCCTCTGCACACATCAACAACAGTCACCCACGAAGCATCGTTACCCATCCCTCCACAAAAGCCATGGCCCTTGCAGAGCAAAGGGGAACCACTACTTCAAGGTCTCAGAGCAAGTGACGTCACTGATTGAAACGCTATTTAGCGCGTACCCCCGCTAACTAAGCTAGCCGTTTCACATCCGTTACACTAACATAAAAGCAATATGAACTAGATACAGTGGCCAGTGCTTAAACATTGACTTTATTTTATTCCAGGTCATCAGTTTACATTGTCTTACTTTTGTCTCTCCTGTAACTTCTCCCAGGCTAACACCTAAGACCTAGCACCTAGCTAGCATGATACTTTAAACCTATGCTGTCATTTAGTCACTAGATAGGGTAAGAAAATGCATACGTTTGGAACCTTGAACGACTAAACGCAACTTTACATCGGCCAAAACCAAATTTTGCGAAACATGGTCAGACTGGGGTGTTTCTTTGCAGGGAGCTCGTCCTCCACCTTAGGAAAGTGCTGACTTTACTACGTCGTTCTAGCTTCTGTGTTATCTGAGAAAATGGCCATCTTACTTTCACCCCGTGTTACTTTCATACGGCTCTGCCCTAAAAGCATTTCACTGTTAGCCTGTTGTTTACGAAGCATGTGACAAGTAACATTTGATTTGAATTCTTCTGCTAATTTAAAATTGCCCTTAGGTAAACACAGTTCCTCATTTCCCAGGTCCATTATGAAACTGCTGGGTTTTTTTTTTCTCTCCGTTTGATGGGTCAGTCAGCCTGTTGTTTTACTGCATAATAACAATTATTATTATTACAGCCCATTTATCTGTGTGCGTGTGGTGTTCCTGTCTTATCTCTCTGGTCACCAGTCAGACAATGTGGCTATTGACTCAGAGAGGAGCGTGGTGTTATAGTGAACCTGATGATAATCTGCAGTGCTTTGTCTGGAGGGGGGAAAACATTAAAACAGCACCTCAAAGAGAGCCTGCGACTCCATTTGAAAACGATTATGTTAAGCTTCCAAGTAGCACACTGTTTCTTCTGTTTGTGCCACTTTTCGTATCACTTTTCGTATCTGTTGTACTGTACTGCCTGTGACTCTACATTTCTTCTACACACGGCTGTAGTTTATCCAAGTCTTCCTGCTTCATGCTGTATGGCTTTGGGGTGTTTTTTTCTTCTTTTTTTCCCCCTGAAAATGTTCAGGCAGTTTTATCTGCTTTATGTTGACATGAAAGAGAACAGAAGGCCACACACGGAATGTATGTACTTTTTCAGCCATTTGAAGTCTTTCTGTCCAATGTTGGTGGATCATTTTACCCAGTTTTAATGTCACTCCTGAAGCACTATGATCAATGATCATGAGTGTGTACTTTTAACACAGCCGATATTTACTTCAAAGTGCATTTCAAGAAGACGGATGGACAGATGCTCAGCTATGTAGAATGAATAAAAATTGATCATTTATGAGCGGTAGTGGAAATGTGGTCATCGTTTGTGCTGAAAGGGTAATCCTACTCATTCTCATCTTTCGACAAGGGACTTATTTTAATTAGGTAAGTTAGGGGTGTTGTAAAGATTGCCAAATAATGACATTAACATACTGCTCTCGCATTCTTAGCAAAATAAAGTATGACTCCCCGAGGAGGTCTCAAACCCAGACCACCAGCACCGATGACTAATGCCCTAACCACTATCCCAATAAGGGTTATCCCTAAGTGCTTATTAGGCCAGTATAGGCCCTGTCCAGACACGAACCCTAAGCCCTTCTTCCTGGGCACTTGTGTAGATCTGAAATAACTGGATAGGTGTAAGCAGTAGGGGGAATGCACTTTCTCAGCTCTGGTAAAAGTACTCAAGAATGTATTTATTTATTCAGGAGTAACATTAACTCCAAATTATATGCCCCCACCAACATTAGACAACTATACAAAAAGTCCTAAAATGGCAGAAATAAGTCAATCAAATCAATGATAAGAGAATAGTCAGAACCTGACACAGACATGATGGTGTAGCAGAAAAATAGGAATGCTGTGAACCAAGAGGTTGTGAGTTCAAATCCCAGGGGAGGACATAATTACAGTTGACTAATAATTACTGTATATAAATGAACATGTGCATTGTAGTCATGTGTGTCAAATATGTCAATTGAAAACACTGTTAAAAGCATTCAGTGTGTCCCTAACCTTGCCAACAAAGAGCTGTGAATCGCTCAGTGGTTCACCAATCACAGCCTTGATGGGCTCTGCCACAGTAACAAGGAGTGATGTGTAATGAAGCAATAACATTTTTTTTGGGGGGGGGGAACGTTTCTTTGGGACCATCAGGCGACGTCATGACGACAGATGCACAGGAATGTTCTTGCAACGTTCCCATGGAATGTTTCTAGAACATTAATATCTTATATTTTGAGAACATGGCAACCATGAAAGGGTCTCTTGGAAACAGGCCTTGCGCATCACTGGAACATTTCTCTGAAAACGTTAGGTAATGACCTAATGAGACTCTAAAGTTATGGGAATGTTTGTTGTTAGCTGGTAGCAAGGGCAGACCTCTGTATCGGTACCGGAACATTCTGTCGTACTGACTGACTCCCAGAGCCTGGGAATATGGCTTACTAGGCTTTCATCAGGCTATGTGCTGCTCTAAATTGGGTAGTAGAAGCGTATATATGTAAATCAAGCACAGTATTCTCCTCTAGACTGTTTTCTATACAAGTCTCGATTTTAACATTAATTTCCTCAATGCTCATCCTTTACAAAACTATGTGCTGAACCAGACCTAATGAGAAGAGCAGGGTACAAGGAGTACACTGTTGGTAATCTTGTCATAGGTGAAGATTCCTTACTGTTTGTCAGCTGGGGTTGTTTATTTTGTATTGTGGTTGGTTTATCTTGTTATCGGGAATCACAAGGATACATGGAGCCTACAGCAGTAAGAGGCTGGGATGCTTTCAGTCAAGGATTAGTCTGAGGACATTACATAACTAACAAAGTTGGCTGGAGATCCCCATAGCTTTCCGCCAACTCTGTCGCCATTGCAGAAAAAAAGAACCTTGAGGTTAAAACCCGAGGATGAGCTCCTATCTCCCTCTGCCTCATCTGGCTGGCTGCGATAGCTCACTCTGTGTGTGTGTGTGTGTGTGTGAGTTTACCCCCTGCAGTGAGAATGATCATTAGCCCTCCTTTTTTAACCTAACAGGAAGTTGTTGACAGTTCTGAGGCTCTGTCTCCTCTAAGTGTTTTCTAACAAGGCTTGTGAGAGATGTGTACAGCTGGATTTGGACTAAAAATAACATGTGTCCTATTGATCTATGATGCATGGTCTTTGTTCTGATTTAGACATTCCCTTGTTTGATTCCAGCAAGTGCAGATGGCACTGACAGCTCATCTTGAAATGGCTCAGATAATTTAGAGATAAAAATAATTTCAGTTCGACGTACTAAACCCTTAGCCACTCCCTGCAAAACGTGGTATGTACACAGGTGCTCCAATCAGCAATGGATTAGGAGAACTTCTGAGAATGTCAGGGTAGAATGGTGCTTACAAAATTGGGCAAATTGTATTGATGGCCCCTTGTATGGATTTGTATATAAAGTGCATACGGAAAGTATTCAGACCACTTGACTTTTTCCAAATGTTACATTACAGCCTTATTCTAAAATATATATTTTTTCTCATCAATCTACAGACAATAGCCCACAATTAAATATTTGCAAAGTTATACAAATAAAATAAATGTCATATCACATTTACATAAGCATTCAGGCTCTTTACTCAGTACTTTGTTGAAGCGCCTTTGGCAGCGATTACAGCCTGGAGTCTTCTTGGGTAAGATTCTACAAGCTTGGCGCACCTGTATTTGGGGAGTTTCTCCCAGATCCTCTCTAGCTCTGTCAGGTTGGATGCTGCACAGCTATTTTCCAGTCTCTTCAGAGATGTTAGATCGGGTTCAAGTCTGGGCTCTGGCTGGGCCACTCAAGGACATTCAGAGACTTGTCCCGAAGCCACTCCTGCATTGTCTTGGCTGTGTGCTTCGGGTCATTGTCCTGTTGGAAGGTGAACCTTCACCCCAGTCTGAGGTCCTGAGTGCTCTGGAGCAGGTTTTCATCAAGGATCTCTCTGTACTTTGCTCCGTTCATCTTTCCCTCGATCCTGACTTGTCTCCCAGTCCCTGCCTCTGAAAAACGTCCCCACAGCATGATGCTGCCACCACCATGCTTCCCCATATGGATGGTGCCAGGTTTCCTCCAGACGTGACGTTTGGCATTCAGGCCTACGAGTTCAATCTTGGTTTCATCTGATCATTGAATCTTGTATCTAATGGTCTGAGAGGCCTTTAGGTGCCTTTTGGCAAACTTTGAACGGGCTGTCATGTGCCTTTTACTGAGTGGTTTCCGTCTGTCCACTCTACAATAAAGGCCTGACTGGTGGAGTGCTGCAGAGATTGTTTTCCTTCTGGAAGGTTCTCCCATCTCCACAGAGGAACTCTGGAGCTCTGTCAGAATGACCATCAGGTTCTTGGTCACCTCCCTGACTAAGGCCCTTCTCCCCCGATTGCTCATTTTGGCCGGGCGGCCAGTTCGAGGAAGTTCTAAACTGCTTCCATTTTAAGAATGATAGAGGCCACTGTGTTCTTTGGGGACCTTCAATGCCAAAGACATTTTTTTGGTACCCTTCCCCCAGATCTGTGCCTCGACACAATCCTTATCTCGGTGCTCTACGGACAATTCCTTCGACCTCATGGCTTGTTTTTTTTCTCTGACATACACTGCCAACTGTGGGACCATATATAGACATGTGCTAAATTCAATTGATTAGACATAACATGTGGACTCCAAGTTGTAGAAACATCTCAAGGACGATCAATGGAAACAGGATGCACCTGAGCTCAATTACGAGTCTCATAACAAAGGGTCTTAATACTTATGAAAATAAGGTATTTCTGTTTATATTTTGAATACATTTCCAAACATTTCTAAAAACCAGTTTTCACTTTATTATTATGGGGGTATTGTGTGTAGATTTCAGAATAAGGCAGCAACGTAACAAAATGTGTAAAAGGTCAAGGGGTCTGAATACTTTCTGAATGCACTGCAACTAGCGTTCCTAAAGATTGACGCCAAAAGCATTATGGTATCTGCTTAAAGTGAGTGAGATGGTGGAACCTGGACCTTTTGATTAGCTGTTAGTTCACCCAGATTTATAGAGCTGTCAATGGATGTTTCATCAATGTGAATGTTGTATACGATAGAAGCATGGTAACTCTGTTATTGTCACATCATCTTGTCACAGATTTCCAATGGACAGAAAAAAGGATGAGCTACTGATGGGTTAAATTCACCAGTATAATTGCTGGTCAAGTATAGATCTTTCCTGATACTCTTTTGATTTATGTAACTGTTCCTTTAAACTAACAGCTTCTTGGCCTCCTCTTACTAAAGAGACACTGTGACATTCTGGCAATTAAGGTAGTTTCGATTACGCTAGCGTACCTGTAGACTTTCAGTCATTGCGCTAACGCTAGTTAGAATTAGCTCGCAAAACTATTTGTAACTTCCTTCATACTGCCATCAGAGACATAAAAATGGTATCCATGAGTTCATCGGACTCTGGGTAAGTAGAAAAAAAAACGTCTCAATTTATGGAATCTCGCAGTATCCCTTTAAGCACTGAAAATAATTGATTTTACAATTATAGATGGAACCCCAGAAAGTGCATCTTTGTTCAAAGTATATCACATTTGGGGTTGTTTAGGGAAGTGTTCCAGGCCAGACAGGCATCCCTATGAGAGCAGTTCTGCCACATTAGACTGGACTAACGGGGGGGGGGGACCACATAGGCTAACCCACAAGAACAGGTTCTACCCTGGGATCCGAACAATGATGTTCCATCATGTTGTATTTCTACACACTATTCCTTAGGTAACCTTGCTTTCTCATTCTCTAATATCATCTACCATATTCAGAACAACTTACAAGAACCTCATTCAGTAAGGAATTGGAAACAACCACTTGATCCAAGCATTATAAGGAAACCTGTAAAAAGGGTGACATTTTGACAGCAATAATGCAAAGATGATGCCAGAACGATCAGTATCATTTGGAGTTTGAAATACTGCTGATCAGGGCCTCCCGAGTGGCGCAGTGGTCTAAGGCACTGCATCGCAGTGGTCTAAGGCACTGCATCGCAATGTTGCGGTTTCACTAAAGCCTGGGGTTCGATCCCAGGCTGTGTCAAAACCGACTGGGCGTCCCATATGGCGGCACATAATTGGCTCAGCGTTGTCCGGGTTAGGGGAGGGTTTGACTGGGGGGGGGCTTTACTTGGCTCATCGCGCTCTAGCGACTCCTTGTGCATCATGTCTGGGCTGTGCAGGATGACCGCTGGCTCCGCATAGAGATCTCAGAGCCAGGCAGGGTGTAGGGTCTGACTGTCATAAGACATGTAGCCTACATAGGACAGAGCTTCCCTGTAGGATGCAGGGCCAAGCTATTCTGCTGTTACTCCATACTGTACTAGAGAGAATCAAGCTTGTACTGTATCTGTAGTCCTTCAGAAAGGCCTCTGCTCCTTTCTATGTACATAGTCATTCTGACAAAGGTATGGGGTTAGAGAGCATAGTCCGTACCACGAGTATAAAGTACTATCAATGTCTTTGCAGAATTATCAAGGCTAGTTCCAAATTCAAAGGCTGACTCACTGAACCCTGAGGGGTTAGTGAACATCAAGCGTAGACTGTCTGAACGTAGACCAAATCGTTCCTTTACTGCACATTACAAGTGGACTGTCCGAGCACACTGCAGACTGAACACTAGTACTCTGTGCTGTGTTGTAGTGGACCATCCTTATCTGCAGTCCTTTAAAGGGAACTCGCCTTAATGCAATACACATTCCATCAAACCCCACTACATTCTGAAGAGCTCAATATCACTTAGCAATTTCCACAGAGGGATATTGAAGAAATATTAGTCATTCTCTTCCATATAGGTTTTTAGGACAGACAGCCTGTCTTCTTTACTAGGTCGGGGAAGTGGGGCAATCCCTCCCAAATGAGGACATCCGGTGATTTATTTTGGTGCACCTACATGTTCAGTTTTAATTGAAGTAATTACCTATTATTTATTTAGTATTTTTGATTGTATTGGATACCGTAATTGTATATTTAAAAAAAACAAAATCCCAACCCTTACCACTCTCCCCTGATTTGAAATAAACTAATGGACAACAGTAATGCTACTTACAACTATTTCCGCTCGCATAATAGAGTACATGTAGTAAAATGATTATATACACGCACATATACAGTACCAGTCAAAAGTTTGGACAGACCTACCATTCCAGGATTTTTCTTTATTTGTACAATTTTCTACATTGTAGAATACTAGTGAAGACGTCAAAACTATGAAATAACACTTAGGACAGTTCTACAGGGAGACAGGACGGACAGCTGACTGTCCTCGCAGTGGCAGACCACGTGTAACAACACCTGCACAGGATCAATACACCCGAACATCACACCTGCGGGACAGCTACAGGATGGCAACAACAACTGCCCGAGTTACACCAGGAAAGCACAATCCCTCCATCAGTGCTTAGACTGTCCGCAATAGGCTGAGAGAGGCTGGACTTGTAGGGCTTGTAGGTCTGTTGCTCTTCTCTGACGAGTCGCGTTTTTTTTTCTCACCAGGGGTGATGGTCAGATTCGTGTTTATCGTCAAAGGAATGAGCGTTACACCGAGGCCTGTACTCTGGAGCGGGATCGATTTGGAGGTGGAGGGTCTGTCATGGTCTGGGGGCGGTGTGTCACAGCATCATCAGACTGAGCTTGTTGTCATTGCAGGCAATCTCAACGCTGTGCGCTACAGGGAAGACATCCTCCTCCCTTATGTGGTACCATTTCTGCAGGCTCATCCTGACATGACCCTCCAGCATGACAATGCCACCAGCCTTACTGTTCATTCTGTGCGTGATTTCCTGCAAGACAGGAATGTCAGTGTTCTGCCATGGCCAGCAAAGAGCCCTGATCTCAGTCCCATTGAGCACGTCTGGGACCTGTTGGATCGGGCCATTCCCCCTATATATGTCCGGGAACTTGCAGGTGCCTTGGTGGAAGAGTGGGGTAATGTCTCACAATAAGAACTGGAAAATCTGGTGCAGTCCATGAGGAGATGCACTGCAGTACTTAATGCAGCTGGTGGCCACACCAGATACTGACTGTTAGTTTTGATTTTGACCCCTCCCCTTTTGTTCAGGGACACATTATTCAATTTCTGTTAGTCACATGTCTGTGGAACTTGTTCAGTTTATGTCTCAGTTATTGAATCTGGTTATGTTCATACAAATATTTACACATGTAAAGTTTCCTGAAAATATACGCAGTTGACAGTGGGGACTTTTATTTATTTTTTGCTGAGTTTATAAATGTTTCATTAAAAATGACACGTAAAATAGCTTCAATCAATTCTCCTGAAGTATTGCTTGCTGCACTTCTTCTCTCCTGTGTCGGGTCTTTTTTTTCTCTCTTTCTTTCTCTTAGAAAAAGTTGATTCGTCTGTGCTTGTCTCTCTCTTTTTTTTCTACCTAGAGGGCTATAGCAGTTACAGTATGCGACTGCATCGGCTTGCATTTTTGTGTGCAAATGTTTTCACTGTGGCCTGTGGGCCTCAGGTTGGGGCCGTGTTCTATACTGAGTATGGACATCCCCGAAAGTATTTCCTGAGACATTGTGCATATTATCTGTCCACTGCGCTGCACACAATTTTCTTAAATGATGCACGCCAGGATATACCAGAGATAAGGGACTGTTGATATTGCAACCGCACAACTCAAACGCTGGTTCACCAGTACGTAGCCGCGGGATGATACAGGTGCCAGATGATGTGTGCTCATGATATGCTCTTATCTATTCAGTTGTGTGGGTTCGGCGTTGGACACGCGCTCTCTGCTGTACGACAGACCGTTTAGTTTGAGTTGAGTCGGGTCTCTCTCTCTCTCCCTCTTCTCTCCCCCATGTGGTGGATATCAAATGATCGGGAGAAGTGCTCGAAATAGTTTCCTAATTCTATTTTCTATTAGTTTACAATTCTAAAATTAGGTGTAGGTGTACTAGCCCACTAGTCTAGCAAGCAACACGGTGCTGGGCGCAGCCCAGTAAGTGGTGCTTTACAATTACTGGTGCTGTAATGCATAGCTGTCTCTTTGTGCTCAGTTTTAATAGGCACAATCTTAGTTACAACACCCCTCTCGTTATCTCTCTTTCTCACACACACACACACACACACACACACACACACACACACACACACACACACACACACACACACACACACACACACACACACACACACACACACACACACACACACACACAGAAAAAGAAATGTGTGCTCTGTTCACAATGTTCTATTCCTAGGAAGCGTTTGGGGAAACCTACAATTTATCCTACAGTACCATTTCTACTGATCTGCATGCCAGTTATGATATTCATAGGCACGTTTTCGTGGGACAGTTTCATTTCAATATATATATATTTTTTTCTCAAAATCAATGTCACATGTTTTTAATAATATAAATCGGAATAGAAAAATGTTAAAATATAAAACTTTAGATTCCTCTAAAGCGAGAGCATCAGCCTCTGATATATGGACACACTGATTCACAGTGGGCCATTGGCGGCTAAAGAAATGAGCATGTGGAACTAAGAGATGGCTTAGGCCAATGTAGCAGTAGGCCTATCATTTCCATATCAGGTTATTTCAATCACATTCATCTCTCTACTGTGCCTGTCTGCCTCTCCTTCTATCTGGCTTGACTTGAGCTATCGCTAGTGAAGCGCAACATTGTATCAAATCATTCAAATCAACTGGGCCCGGCCCAATGACTGTATATAGGAAGGTCAGGCCCGAAGCTGTCGCTGACAAACTTGCAACATTGTATCAACTAGCCTATTCCGGGCCCTCATAGTTTCCCACGCCAGTGAGCTCAGGACAGACACAGCTGTTTTTGCGCAAAGGGAAATGTGTTCAGGTATTTTATGACGTTTCCACTGGATATATGGGATCCTCAGAGCATGACATTTTACTCTTTCACACCGAGGCCTAGTGATTATCGAGGGAGAGTTTTGGAGCTATTTTTACTGTGAGGAACTAATGTCAGTCGCAATGGATTTTAAAATAAATACTGACTTCATTGACTTTCTGTGCGAGGTGAAGAAAAAATGGCAGAAAAACAAGTTAATTAAGATGATCAGAAATCAGACATCCCCAAATGGGCACTTTCCTACATTTGTGCGCATTTAGTCTACTTCTATGCGTGCTCAGGCACGCACTCCATCGAGGACAGAAAGCAGACACATGCTCATTGCGTGGAGCGCTCCAAGCAAAATACAATGAAAACATTTAAATGATGGTCGGAAATAAATCAGAACTTGTTTGTGTAGCAGGTTGTGAACTCTGTAAACAATGTTTCCACTCCGAGAATGATAAATGTCTGTGTAGGTCTAATTGATCCACTCATGAACAGAAATTAATGTAACTAAATGACAGGAATTTTTATTTATTTTTATTTATTTCACCTTTATTTAACCAGGTAGGCAAGTTGAAAACAGGTTCTCATTTACAATTGCGACCTGGCCAAGATAAAGCATAGCAGTTCGACAGATAAAACGACACAGAGTTACACATGGAGTAAAAACAAATTAATGGATGGATGGAGAGATTTTTTTGGGGGGGGGATCTCGGATGGTTGAGGGGCAGCACACGGGGGAACTGTAGGGGGGGGGGGGTCTTGGAGGTTTGGTGACTTGGAGATTGGAAGCTTGGGCCAGTGGCCGATAGGTCGTTGGTTCGGGTCCCCGTTTTGACTTGGTGGAAGATCTGTCGGGGCACGGCGCTTGACCCTGGTTGCTCCTGTGGGTTGCTCTGAACGGGAGTCTGTTAGATGACTGAATGTAATGTAAATGTTGAGCCGTTGTTGCTCCTAGACTTTTCCACTTAACAATAACAGCACTTACAGTTGACCGGGGCAGCTCTAGCAGGGCAGAAATGTGACGAACTGACTTGTTTGAAAGGTGGCATCCTATGACGGTGCCACGTTGAAAGTCACTGAGCTCTTCAGTACTGCCAATGTTTGTCAATGGAGACTGCATGGCTGGGTGCTTGATTTTGTACACCTGTCAGCAACGGGTGTGGCTGAAATAGCCAAATCCACTAATTTGAAGGGGTATCCACATACTTTTGGCCATGTAGTGCATCTTGCCTATCCTATGAACATCCTTTTCAGACTCAAAAAGTGTTCCCTGGAGATTGGTCTGCTGTCCAAAAGATTTCAAATAGAAATGGTCTTGATATGAACATTTTAAGTTGCATGTATTTGAAAATATCTACATTGGTCAGTCTAAAATTCATTTTAAATTCTGTCATGGACATTCATGTATTACTTATTACCACGTCATTTACGCCTTTCGTTTTCCATGTAGGTCAATTCCAACTTGTCCATAATATTCGTAATCTCTCGTCATACTTGAGTCAAAGTAAAGATACCTTAATAGAAAATAACTCAAGTAAAAGTGAAAGTAACTTGTGTAAAAGTGTAAGTATTTAAGTATCAAAAGTAAATGTAATTGCTCAAGTATACATCATTTCAAATTCCTTATATTAAGCAAACCAGACGGTACGATTTTCCTAGTTTTTCTTTTCAAATTTAGGGATAGCCAAGGGCACACTCAACACATTTCAAACGAACAAACAAAAATGACAAACAAGTCATTTGTGTTTAGTGAGTCAGATCAGAGGCAGTAGGGTTGACCAGTGATGTTGTCTTGATAAGTACATGAATTGGACCATTTTCCTGTCATGCTAAGCATTCAAAATCTAAAGAGTTCTTCTGCGTGTCAGGGAAATAAATTGAGTAAAAAGTACATTGTTTTCTTTAGAAATGTAGTGAAGTAAAAGTACAGGTACCCCAAAACACTACTTAAGTAGTACTTTAAAGTATTTTTACTCAAGTACTTTACACACACTGCTCTTTTCCCTGGCCACTTTGTCAGAATATATTGAATGAGTTTCCTTTTTAACAATAAATTAGCCATGTAAAAATTCCTCTTCTTTTCCTATTATCAGCCAAACCATTGGAATTATAGCTAGCTAGACTCAATTCACCAATTACCATGATGGGTTGTATTTGAGATACCACGATCCATACCTACCAATACCACCAGAATCAATGCCTGTCAGTTATATACCCAGCTGTACAATGATGGATGCCCTGCTAAACATGCTGTAGCTTCAACTGGCTCTAAGTACACCTCCAATTGTGTTCCAATTTCCCTCCTGCATAAACAGCATATTTTCACAAGAGTCAGAGATTGAGGCACTTCATGATGACTTACTGTGATAATGTGTCTGAAAGAGAAGGCGGGAGAATGAGCGAGAGGGAATGAGAAAGACCGCAACCTCACCTTGAGAAGCCCCTCCCCTTCACCCCTGTTCACCTCTCTCCTCTGTACCCTGGGGGAATCCCAGTCCTCAACGAACATGAGTGCAGCTGTCAGCTGTGACAGCAGAGCAGGCCAGAGACCATAGGGAGGGAGAAGACCGCCAACTGTACAGCCCATCCTCCCTCCCTCTACCCATCCATCCATCCATCCTCCCAGAGCTGGGCTGACCCTGTTGTCTAGCTTGGGGTAATTCCATGGTAACTGAATTACGCTTTGACTCAGATTTGACTTTAAAATGCATGCCAATCAAAAACTGTTGACTTCAACGTTGAACAAACCATACAACCCTATGCACAAGGACTACTTTGAACAATTTACACTGAACATTTTACACAAAAACACATTTACTGGAAGAACAGTGCAGATGCTAAGTTTAGCAACAGAATTACTGTAAAATCTCCCTCAGTTATTTTGCGTCCACATTTCCCCAGAACTCCAAAGTTAAATATCTGCTCCGAATTAAGATTCAAAGATGTCTACAGAAAGAATGGAGGTGTCAGCTATGACATGACACCTTGAGTTTGGGGAAAAAAAGAAAAAAAAGATTTTGCTTATTGAACTACAGTGGGATTTACATTTACGTTTAACGGAATTACGTTAAAGGAATGACATCATGGGTCCCTGATCTGTCCTATATAGAAATGCATAATTATAGAAATTAATATCATTATCTTTGTGGTGTTGTATCCTGAATAGGTACACAAAGGTAGAAATATGCAATATCCTTCTTTTGCATATTTGGGTATTATTCTACACACGGGCTATTATTGTCTTGAGCTCCGCCCCCAAACAAGACCACATTTGTTTGGTCCGGACCACATCAAATCGGAACCATTCCATAGACGTCTTATGTTTCAGAAGTTTGGACTTGTGCTCTATGTACTGTTCTCTACTGTACTGTCTCAACTTATGAAACACAGACCTCTATGATTGGTTAAGATTTGGTCCCGGCCAGGGCGGAATGACCAAATTTCAACTATTTTTTCAATGGATATGTAATGTCAGTATTCAGTGGGTAAGGCTGCTTGTTAGGGTAAACGGAAAGAGGGTGGGTTGTAGGTGTCAGAAAGAGCCAGGAGAGGTGACATTAACTGTAGAGAGAGAAGAGCGAGAGAGGGAGAGTGAGGGTTTGTCCAGACTGTTTTCAGAAATAAAACGGTTATGAGCATACAACAGTATGCCAGTGGAAGGGAGGACTGTAGGTGGCCCAACTGTGGTTTGTAACTACTATGCCTAATTCCATTGCAGATTTGGTAACAGAATTACAAGTTTTAATTACTTAATAATTCATAAACAAACTTGATATCAGCAAAAACACTAACTAATTGATAGGTCTACCTTTACTTGTTCCTTCTGTGAACTTTCAATATCCTCATGAGGAAAATAAATAAGAAAATATCTTTAAAAATATGTGGGTTCCTGGTAACGGAATTTGAAGGCACAAGACAATGTTTCTAAAACGTATAGAAGGGAAAAACATTACTCCCAAAATGAATATGTGTTGATATAAGTTTGCAGGGGTCTTTTTTATTTTTTAAAAGGCATTTTCTGGTAGATGTTGTCTACGACCCCTTTTCCATCTGTTTGACCAGATACCAAAGCCTTTGCTTATTTAAAAATGTTATGATGGAAAACGCTTCAAATGTATATATGCCTTTTTGTGTTGTAAATATCAACTCTTAGCTTTCATTTGACACCCTATTTGAACTGGTCCTTTTTTTTAAAAAGATGGAAATGCCGCTAGCTAACTTACACTCCAAGCATCGGTCTTGCTGCACACGTGCAATCGTCTCTGGTCACTAAATGACAGGCCGTGACAATGTGATCTATGGTTTAACCCTGGACATGTGTTGTGCATTCATCAGCTATCTCGGCTTCGTTCGCCCCCTAGCCTTTTAAATCAACGTTGGTTACTGTAGCGCAGTGGAGAACAGAGGTCATCCCAGTGATAGAAGGTAGCTAACAGAACAACTTCTGTCTACGCTGAGATGGACATAAGATATGAAAAATGGTCATTCTGTCCTGATAAAAAGGTAGTTAACAAACGTGTGTGTGACAGTTTTATACTTTATCCCCGTTGTGTATAGTAGTTCATTTAAGAACTTTGGTGGCATCTCCTCCATGAGTGCACATCTAGCTACGTCTTTGGTAATACTATTTCTGTCAATCTATGGCCGACAAAAATGTCACAATATAGATGAGAGGTAGAGAGAAAGAAATAGATCATGGTTTAATGGTCGTAGCGGCCTTAGCAGCGGTTACTGGTTCTTGCATTTATTTTTCTGAGAGCAATTGTGAAATTCTGAGAGCCTGCTGGGAACGGTTCATCTCTGTCCTGTTATTTATTGTTGTGTTCGTTGGAGCATATCATTCCGAATAGCATTTTTTGTTGTTGGTGTTTTGGTTCTGCTGTGAATACTTGAAACTAGCTCCTCTGTGATTGAAGATGGTGTAAAATGTACCCTGTTTGACAGTGATACTGACTTTGTCTAGGCATGAGAGAGGCTTTAGCTGGCAGTGGCTCTGGTGACCTCATCTGGCCATACGAGAGTGTTGGTGAACGGCTGAGCACTTGGTGACCTGACATGTTTGTCTTTGTGCCTCTTTTTCTTTTTCCTCTCTCTCTCTCTCTCTCTCCTTAAACCCATTTCAATAGTGAACACCAATCAGTAGCAAAATGTATCAATTTTAACAAATTTTTCTCTGTCTCTTTTCTAGCTATTGCCCCAAAGTTAAAGCGAATGAGGAACCCACTGATGGTAGACGAGGGAAGCAGGCTCACGGTCAAATGTGAGGCTACAGGGAACCCCAGCCCTACCTACAAATGGTTCAAAGATGGCAGTGAGCTCAAGAAAAGCAGAGAGGTCAAAATAAAGTCCAGCCAGTGAGTACATCTACAATCTCTTGAAGCTCCTAACACATTTAGCATGTGGTACTATCAACAAAACTGACAAATGTCACAAGTCGCGGCGTGGCAGTGATTCCTCCTTCAGTAGTTTTCTCCTAATGCTTTTACCAGCTGACCCAAAGGATGAAATGCATTTTAGAAAGTGAAACATCAACATAGAGAGGGGGTTATGAGCAAATTCCTTAATTGGTGAAACAACAGAAAGTATACTTTGCGGCATAGAAGTGTTTTCAAGACTAGGGGGGGCTTTTTAAAATCAAAGTTGGTTACTGGGTTGATGAATAGCCCGGGGCCCTAGATTCCACACACCGTGTTCCATATCGCAAATCTTTACGTTCCTATAGCCTCCATTACTCCTGTGTCCATAGCTTCTCTCAGCTATGTATTTTAACAATCACTTCACTTTGAGGGTGTGTGAGTGCTTATTTCTGGTATAGGGAGCAGGTATCATAAAACCAAGGATCCCTTTTATAACACACTTGATAACTGTCCGATTCTACCCTGCTAAAAGTAGCTGCATCTCACTGGCTTCTAATCCCACTCAAATCTGGCTTGTATGGCGACGCCCCGTTCCTGTTGCTAGGCTAGGCGCCTCTAGCCCTGTTGTGTTGTCTTTCTATATCCCTGTCCCCAGCCACGGGTTATGTTTCCATGTCATTTTGGTTCCCCCGACTAAGCTGTTTGTGTTCCCCTCTGCCACAGGAAGAACTCCAGGGTCCAGATCAGCAGAGCCAAGCTGGAGGATTCTGGGAATTACACGTGTGTGGCAGAGAACCTTCTGGGGAACTCCAACTCCACCAGCACTGTTCATGTCCAAAGCAGTGAGTACTGAGCCATGGCCTAACTGTCTGTCAGAGTAGGGGGAATACTGGCATGTTGCTGAGTGGTTGGCTGGAACATAGATTAGCGTGTTGGATTTTGTCGAGATGTGGCGAGAGATGTGATTTCTGTTGTTCCTGATTTGTCGTATAGCTGAGTTCTCACATTCTGGCAAAGCTTCAGGAGTCTATGTTCCCGCATAAGAATGTTGGTTCCCTTTAAGTGTGACATAACAATCTCTTTGTGTGTTGGTGTTTGCGTATTCTCTCGTCTCTCTGTGTGTGTGGCCGTCTGTCTATCAGCGGTTGAACTTCCTTGAATCTCTTCTCCTAGTTCTTCCCAACAGTGGCATCGCTGTCTTCTTTGTGTTGTGCCATGACGAGTGATTGGCTGCTAAGAGGAAGGCTGTGTGTCTCTCACACTGTATAAATACTAGCTGTCTCGCAGACAAGTCTCATTCTATTCCAACTGAACGCCTAGTTCCGCCGAGCTCTAGGGGGGAGGCAAGACGGGAGGCAAAACAGGGTCATCAGGGTGATGTGTCCACAGGCTGGGGAGAGGGGCTCACCCAGACGGCATCAATAAACAAATGGCAGTAAATATGGTGAATATGGCGGTAAACCGATCTTGCTGTGTTTGTTTAGCCAACAATGTGGCAGGAAGTTTGATACGAACATAGGTGGCAAAAAAACTTGAATGTCTATATGAATGAATGAAGAAGGCTTTGTATTGAATGTGTGTGATAAGATCTAGACCTACTGCAGTGTTGTGCTCCTTGGCTTGTCTTTTGACAGGTGGAAGGAATGTTTCAAAGGAAACCTTTATCGGGTGCAACATGCTTTCTTGTTCATGTGAACAGGGGATGTAGGATTCATCGGGGTCACTGCCTCGGTTGCGTTTCATCCTAAGGTCATAAGAGAAATGGCTGCAGTGGTGTATGTCTGCCTACCTGCTGCAGTGTGTTGCTCTAGCAGCATGTAGCTGCGGTATTATCTGTGTATGTGTGCCTGCTATACATATATATATGAGAGAGCGAGAGAGAGAGAGAGAGAGAGACCCCAGCTGCTTTGCAGAGGAGACTGTTTCACTTTTCACTGCATTTTAGAATGCAGTCCGAGTTTTCCGGCTTTGTCCACAGAGGCAGCCAATAACATGTTGTTTCCACTGCACACTGCTAGTTAGGCGCTGGGATAGTGACACCCAATCTCATTTTCACATGGTACATGTCTTGCTGAACCCTCCCCTGCCTTGTATCACCTCACTCCAGTCCAACCACTCACACACGTCATGCACACCAGCTTTTGCAGATAATTGCCTGTGGTAATTGAGATCATTAGTAATGTTGGCCGTCACTCCGGTTTTGCTGTCCCATAGAGGTTGAACACGGCTAGGGTAAACACAGAGGGGGACCGAAAGTGTGTGTGCGTTTGCGCTCGCCATTGGATCCCCCCGGGCGAGTGTGTGAGACCCTGAGATGTAAGGATTATGGGTAATGAAGACAAACAGCACCTAGCTCTAGAGAGCCATCATTCCTCTTCCCCAGAGGGATCCAATAGAGCACATGGCTGCCTCTGAACAGTCTGCTCTGTTGGAGAAAACCAGCCCCAACACAACACACTCTGCCCTCCCTCCTCCACCATCCAGCCCCGGACTGCTCCCCTGTGCCAGCCCATGGCTACCCTCCCTGCCTGGGGTCAGCCGCTGGGGAGGGCCCTGAGCATGGTGGTCCGTCTGAAGTCTGTGCGTGTGCATGTGGTCCAAGGCTGTAAGGTCACAGGTCAAGGAAAGGGAAGCCTGGGGAGTAGCCTGAAATATTGTGGAGCGGCCACTTCAGTGAAGCAAACCAGCTAAATTGAGTTTCACTTTTTACAAGGGAAAAAACTGGAGAGCACTAAACATCACTAACCACTTGAGCAATCTGGATTCATGACTTAACAAGACATGAGAGATGGGGAATAGAGTTAGTGAGATTTACAGGCGTAATATTGTAGAGCCCTGTAGTTCTTGTGGAGCAATGTTTTATAAAGTAAAGCAGTAATAGACCCATTCCTTTTTATAAACTGGGTGGATCGAGCCCTGAATGCTGATTGGCTGAAGGCCATGGTATATCAGACCGTATACCGCGGGTATGATAAAACCATTTTATTTTGACTGCTCTAATTACATTGGTAACCACTTTTATAATAGTAATAATGCACCTCAGGGGTTTGTGGTGTATTGCCAATATCCCACGGCTAAGGGCTGTAAGCCAGGCACTCTGCATTGCGTCGTATGTAAGAACAGCCCTTCGCCGTGGTATATTGCCCAAAGACCACACACACTCAGACCTTATTGCTGAAATATATGCCCGAAACAATAAATGTTTTTTATTTATACTAAAACACCAGCTGTTTGATATTACCAATGTAGAAAGCCAGTATCGATGATAAACCACCACTATCTTAACCGCCATCGATAAGAAACATTACTGTGCAGCCGTCTTCATCGACCTGGCCAAGGCTTTCAACTCTGTCAATCATCATATTCTTATAGGCAGGCTCAACAGCCTTGGTTTCTCTAATGACTGCCTCGCCTGGTTCACTAACTACTTCTCAGATAGAGTTCTGGGTGTCAAATCGGAGGGCCTGTTGTCCGGATCTCTGGCAGTCTCTATGGGGGTGCCACAGGGTTCAATTCTCGGGCCGACTCTTTTCTCTGTATATATCAAGGATGTCGCTCTCGCTGCTGGTGATTATTTGATCCACCTCTATGCAGACAACACAATTCTGTATACATCTGGCCCTTCTTTGGACACTCTTAACAAACCTCCAAACGAGCTTCAATGCCATACAACACTCCTGCTCTTAAACGCTAGTAAAACTAAATGCATGCTCTTCAACCGATCGCTGCCCACACCCGCCCGCCCGCCTAGCATCACTACTCTGGACGGTTCTGACTTAGAATATGTGGACAACTATAAATACCTAGGTGTCTGGCTAGACTGTAAACTCTCCTTCCAGACTCATATTAAGCATCTCCAATCCAAAATTAAATCTAGAATCAGCTTCCTATTTCGAAACTAAGCCTCCTTCGCTCATGCTGCCAAACATACCCTCGTAAAACTGACTATCCTACCGATCCTTGACTTCGGCGATGTCAATTACAAAATATACTCCCAATACTCTACTCAGCAAATTGGATGCAGTCTATCACAGTGCCATCCGTTTTGTCACCAAAGCCCCATATACTACCCACCATTACGACCTGTATGCGCTCGTTGGCTGGTCCTCGCTACATATTTGTTGCCAAACCCAGTGGCTCCAGTTTATCTATAAGTCTCTGCTAGGTAAAGCTCCACCTTATCTCAGCTCACTGGTCACCATAGCAACACCCACAGCTTACCGATCGCTGCAGCTGTACACAGCCCATCTGTAAATAGCCCATCCAACCAACTACCTACCTCATCCCCATATTAGTATTTTTTCTGCTCTTTTGCACACTAGTATTTATACTTGCAAATCCTCATCTGCACATCTATCACTCCAGTGTCAATTGCTAAATTGTAATTACTTCGCCACTATGGCCTATTTATTGCCTAACCTCATTTGCACACACCGCATACTCACCGCATATTTTCTATTGTGACTGAACATTTGTTTATCCCACGTGTAACTCTGTTTTTTTGTCGCACTGCTTTGCTTTATCTTGGCCAGGTCGCAGTTGTAAATGAAAACTTGTTCTCGACTGGCCTACCTGCTTATATAAAAGGTGAAATAAACATTTGCATTTAAAAACAAATGAGGGTTTGCGCTCAGGCGTAAAAGAAAGGTGGTCAGTGTGTCGGAGAATAAATGTATAGAGCTCAAAAGGTACTCGTACCATGAAAAGGAGTAACCCAAATGAGGCAGAGATGCAAAAAGAATCTACCTATTGAATCCATGCTAGGGAGAATACGAACGGTCACAGGGGCGCTACAAGTAAAACACAAAGGAGCATATGTTTCAGCCGGATGCCTTCGTCAGTGCTGTTACAAAGCAGCATTTTCAATGTGACCATGCAACGCCATGCTAGTGCCATTCATCCAATAGGAAGAGCCACACGACATGTTTCACCAAATCTGGTGTTGGAGGGAGAAAAAAAAACAACAACTGCTGTGTTTATCTTCTACAACTACACCGCCGGTGAACTTGCTCTTCTCGTGCATATTTAAAAAGAGGGTGAAGGTGATGTGCGGTGGCACTAGCTGCTCTTCTATGGAGATTTTGACCAACGTCGCTGTGTTTCACCAGTAAAAAAAAAAAAACACGTTGTACCTGGACAAAGTGGCAATTATAGTTCTACTGCACAGATGGCAGAGTGGGTGGCTGGTTTTAATGATTTAGTTAGTCCATCACTATTCTGGTATACCGGTGTGCAGTTTAAGCAGGACTTTTTTTTCTTCTGCAGTCTGCGTCTGTGCAAGTTATACAGTGGGATGTCCATATACAGTACGCATTTCCCTTCTGTTTAATGTCATTGACAAGGCCTTATCTGAATACTTTACTGGCCTTCAGGTGAGGTTTATTTTCATGCTTTAAACGTGTCATAGACCACTACAGGACCGGTGTATGTGACTCCTGGTACAGGACCGGTGTATGTGACTCCTGGTACAGGACCGGTGTATGTGACTCCTGGTACAGGACCGGTGTATGTGACTCCTGGTACAGGACAGTGGTGGTAGACGCTGCTGGTTGCAGTGCCCCACGCGGCAAGGGAAGCTCATAGAGAGGGAGAGAAGCCCCCTGTGCATCTCCTGCAGGCTGCCCTGTTGTGATGAGCATTTGCGAGGTGCTCGTGCGTCCACGGGCTAAGGATCGCTTCCCTAGGGGTCGTTCTACACAGCCCCACAGAGAGAAAGGGAGAGCATGTGAGCTGCCAGGAATGTGTTGATGGAAAACGCAGCTGGGTGGCTGATTTTTTTGTTGTTGTTCCAAGCTCCTCAGTCATGCTGGGGTCTACCAACAGCAGTTTATACACACACACACACACACACACACACTCTCCCCCTACCCATGTAAATGTTTTAGTCAAACACATCTTCCCCTCTCATACAAAACCATATAGATTCAGTTTATTAGGTACACCCATCTATAGAGTACCGGATTGGACCCACCTTTGCTTCCAGAGCAGCCTGGATTCTTCGGTGCATTCTATAAGGTGTGGTGTTCAAACGTTGCTCAATTGTTATTAAGGGAATTAACGTTTGCCAGGAAAACATTCCCCACACTGTTACACCACGGCCACCAGCCTGTACAGTACCCTTTCCCTGTCTGACTCTGCCATCAGCATGACGCAAAGACAACTGTGATTTGTTAGACTAGGCAATGTTTTTCCACTCCTCAATTGTCCAATGTTGGTGATCGCATGCCCACTGGCGTGGCTTCTTCGTGTTTTTAGCTGATAGGAGTGGAACCTGGTGTGGTCGTCTGCTGTAATAGCGCATCCGTGACAAGGATTGACGAGTTGTGCGTTCCCGAGATGCTGTTTGCACACAACTATTGTACTGTGCCGTTATTTGTTTGTGGCCCACCTGTTAGCTTGCACGATTATTGCCATTCTCCTTTGACCTCTATCATCAAAAAGCTGTTTTCAGCCACAGGACTGCCTTTGACTGGATGTTTTCTGTTTGACCCACCATTGTCGGTAAACCCTAGACACTGTTGTACATGAAAAGCCCAGGAGACTGTCCGTTTCTGAGATGCTGGAACCGGTGCGCCTGGCACCTATCATACCATGCTCAAAGTTGCTTAGGTCACTTGTTTTGCCCATTCTTACATCGAATGTAAGAATCAATCTGCCTGCTATATATATATCTGTCCGCTGATGGTGTTTCGCCATGACCTTTCTAGCAACATCTAGTTAGTACTATTTTTTAACACATATACACCTGTGCTCTTACAAAACCTGTTTTCCTTTTTTTAGCCTTTTCTCTCTCTTTCGTATTTTATCATTCTCTTTCTTTCCCTGTATTAAACGTCCTGACATGTCATTCTAATATAGGCTACAGGAAACATAGAATGTTTAAACTAGATAAACCGCCCCTTTCTCTCCCTCCTTTTTTCTGGGTTGTAAAAAACAGACACCTCACTCCCCATGACATCCCAAACGACCAGATTAACTGGGCTCAAATGACGCTCCAAATCGTTTTGGGATGTTCACTGCAACCGTGGCTGAATGTGAAGTACCTGTAAGCCAATCGATAGGCATTGATTGGTGTGGGCGAGCGGCGGTGGCCATGTCAGAGTAGAGCAGGCCCTCACTCAGGGAGATTCATGCCAAGCCCTCTGTATTTACAGTCCACTGGAGAACACCCTGACAGGGGCCCTCAATCACCACAAATGGATCCACTTCACTTAAACAGAACCTAACAAAAAGTTGACTGCTTTGTTGTTTCAATCACTGGTTTAGTGGTTTTTATAGATTTCCGTGTGTGTGTGTGTGTGGTGACATTCCCAGAGAGTTGACCATTGAGAGGCCTGTGTGCCCTCTGACCTCTTGCTACTCTGATCAGGCCCAGTGTGTCTGTTCAAGTTGTGTTGCACTATGGTGGGTAAAGGTGTCTCTGGTCACAAGGAACAGATATTTACTATTTCACTGCCGAACGCTCGGGACTGTTGCCTTTTGTAGTTTGCCTGCCACAGCTGTCCCCCTACTCCCACCTTTGTTTCCTCATGCCTCTGTCTCTTGTTGCTGGTGAAAGTATTCATCACTTCATTAAGTCTGTTGGGGCGGGGTGGATGATTCTTTCCCGGGTCTTGTTTTCTATATCTGCAGAGAGAGGGAAGTCCTGATGGGAGCTACACTATGTTATGCTGCTGCTCAGTGGACACCAATGGGTTGAGTTGCAGGGCTGTGTGACCGTGGCCCCTTGAGTGTGACTGGGGCTGGTGCTGGAGCTGGGGTTAGGACAAGAGCCGGGGCTAGAGCCAAGGTTAGGAGGACTGGAGCTGGGGTTAGGACTAGAGCTGGGACTGGAGCGTGGATTAGGGCTGGGGCTGGAGCCCAGGTTAGGGCTGGGGCTGAGGTTAGGACTGGGGCTGAGGTTAGGACTGGGGCTGGAGCGCGGGTTAGGAGGACTGGGGCTAGAGCACAGGTTAGGAGGACTGGAGCTGGAGTTAGGACTAGAGCTGGGGCTGGAGTGCGGGTTAGGGCTGGGGCTGTATATATATATTTACAACATTCTTTGCATACATTGTTATATTTTTTTTTTATTTTCCATAAACTCATCTTCAAAACACTCTCCTGCAACCCGCCTCACCAATTTATATATTTTTTAAAAGAAAGTATTATTTACTTCAAATCTGTAATCCTCCATAGAAGCTAACCAGAAGCTAGCCAGAAGCTAATCCAGAAGCTAACCAGAAGTTAATCAGAAGCTAGTTAGCTTCTTTACTGGCTAATCGTTAGTATTCAGCTGACCACGGTTTGTGGTCATCAGCTATCCTTTAGCTCGAAAATCTATCGCCAGTTTTGTACGGCGCGGCTCGGACCGGAACATACCGGACCTATTTTTCTCTCCATGTCCCCGGATTTCAACCGCTAACTCTGGATATTTATACCTGGATCTCGCAGCTAGCTAGCTGCTATCCGTGTGACTATCGGCTTACGTCGATTCCGGAGCAAACATCAATTATTCCGGAGCTAGCCAGCTGAAGAGTTCCATCAGTCACTCCTGGGCTACAATCACCTATCCGGACCCGTTTTACTGCCAACGCGGAGCCCCACCGGGCCTTCACAACTGGACTACCGACGTTATCTACCCGAGGGAGTTATCCGGCTGGCTCCTCCGTCGCGACGTTACCTGAACGCCCATCTGCGGTCTGCTAATCGTTAGCTGTCTTATCGGAGGCTATCTGAATAGACCTATCGGACAATTTTTATTTATTTATTATTATTATTTTTTCTTGGGCCTCTATAACTATATATATTTATATCTATTATTTTTTGGGGAATTGGATTGATCCCCTCTACCACACGGGAACCCCACTAATCCTACCGACGGAAACGACGAGGTGGCTAAAAAAAGACCTCCATCCTATGCTAGCTTGCTACCGATGGCCCGGATAGCTGTCTGAATCGCAGTGACCCCAACCAACCTCACTACTCACTGGACCCTTTAGGTCACGCGACTAAGCATGCCTCTCCTTAATTTTTATTTATTTTTATTTTACCTTTATTTAACCAGGTAGGCAAGTTGAGAACAAGTTCTCATTTACAATTGCGACCTGGCCAAGATAAAGCAAAGCAGTTCGACAGATAAAACGACACAGAGTTACACATGGAGTAAAAACAAACATACAGTCAATAATGCAGTATAAACAAGTCTATATACAATGTGAGCAAATGAGGTGAGAAGGGAGGTAAAGGCAAAAAAAAGGCCATGATGGCAAAGTAAATACAATATAGCAAGTAAAATACTGGAATGGTAGTTTTGCAATGGAAGAATGTGCAAAGTAGAAATAAAAAAATAATGGGGTGCAAAGGAGCAAAATAAATAAATAAATACAAATTAAATACAGTTGGGAAAGAGGTAGTTGTTTGGGCTAAATTATAGGTGGGCTATGTACAGGTGCAGTAATCTGTGAGCTGCTCTGACAGTTGGTGCTTAAAGCTAGTGAGGGAGATAAGTGTTTCCAGTTTCAGAGATTTTTGTAGTTCGTTCCAGTCATTGGCAGCAGAGAACTGGAAGGAGAGGCGGCCAAAGAAAGAATTGGTCTTGGGGGTGACTAGAGAGATATACCTGCTGGAGCGTGTGCTACAGGTGGGAGATGCTATGGTGACCAGCGAGCTGAGATAAGGGGGGACTTTACCTAGCAGGGTCTTGTAGATGACATGGAGCCAGTGGGTTTGGCGACGAGTATGAAGCGAGGGCCAGCCAACGAGAGCGTACAGGTCGCAATGGTGGGTAGTATATGGGGCTTTGGTGATAAAACGGATTGCACTGTGATAGACTGCATCCAATTTGTTGAGTAGGGTATTTGAGGCTATTTTGTAAATGACATCGCCAAAGTCGAGGATTGGTAGGATGGTCAGTTTTACAAGGGTATGTTTGGCAGCATGAGTGAAGGATGCTTTGTTGCGAAATAGGAAGCCAATTCTAGATTTAACTTTGGATTGGAGATGTTTGATATGGGTCTGGAAGGAGAGTTTACAGTCTAACCAGACACCTAAGTATTTGTAGTTGTCCACGTATTCTAAGTCAGAGCCGTCCAGAGTAGTGATGTTGGACAGGCGGGTAGGTGCAGGTAGCGATCGGTTGAAGAGCATGCATTTAGTTTTACTTGTATTTAAGAGCAATTGGAGGCCACGGAAGGAGAGTTGTATGGCATTGAAGCTTGCCTGGAGGGTTGTTAACACAGTGTCCAAAGAAGGGCCGGAAGTATACAGAATGGTGTCGTCTGCGTAGAGGTGGATCAGGGACTCACCAGCAGCAAGAGCGACCTCATTGATGTATACAGAGAAGAGAGTCGGTCCAAGAATTGAACCCTGTGGCACCCCCATAGAGACTGCCAGAGGTCCGGACAGCAGACCCTCCGACTTGACACACTGAACTCTATCAGAGAAGTAGTTGGTGAACCAGGCGAGGCAATCATTTGAGAAACCAAGGCTGTCGAGTCTGCCGATGAGGATATGGTGATTGACAGAGTCGAAAGCCTTGGCCAGATCAATGAATACGGCTGCACAGTAATGTTTCTTATCGATGGCGGTTAAGATATCGTTTAGGACCTTGAGCGTGGCTGAGGTGCACCCATGACCAGCTCTGAAACCAGATTGCATAGCAGAGAAGGTATGGTGAGATTCGAAATGGTCGGTAATCTGTTTGTTGACTTGGCTTTCGAAGACCTTAGAAAGGCACGGTAGGATAGATATAGGTCTGTAGCAGTTTGGGTCAAGAGTGTCCCCCCCTTTGAAGAGGGGGATGACCGCAGCTGCTTTCCAATCTTTGGGAATCTCAGACGACACGAAAGAGAGGTTGAACAGGCTAGTAATAGGGGTGGCAACAATTTCGGCAGATAATTTTAGAAAGAAAGGGTCCAGATTGTCTAGCCCGGCTGATTTGTAGGGGTCCAGATTTTGCAGCTCTTTCAGAACATCAGCTGAATGGATTTGGGAGAAGGAGAAATGGGGAAGGCTTGGGCGAGTTGCTGTTGGGGGTGCAGTGCTGTTGTCCGGGGTAGGAGTAGCCAGGTGGAAAGCATGGCCAGCCGTAGAAAAATGCTTATTGAAATTCTCAATTATGGTGGATTTATCAGTGGTGACAGTGTTTCCTATCTTCAGTGCAGTGGGCAGCTGGGAGGAGGTGTTCTTATTCTCCATGGACTTTACAGTGTCCCAGAACTTTTTTGAGTTAGTGTTGCAGGAAGCAAATTTCTGCTTGAAAAAGCTAGCCTTGGCTTTTCTAACTGCCTGTGTATAATGATTTCTAGCTTCCCTGAACAGCTGCATATCACGGGGGCTGTTCGATGCTAATGCAGAACGCCATAGGATGTTTTTGTGTTGGTTAAGGGCAGTCAGGTCTGGGGAGAACCAAGGGCTATATCTGTTCCTGGTTCTAAATTTCTTGAATGGGGCATGTTTATTTAAGATGGTTAGGAAGGCATTTTTAAAAAATATCCAGGCATCCTCTACTGACGGGATGAGATCAATATCCTTCCAGGATACCCCGGCCAGGTCGATTAGAAAGGCCTGCTCGCAGAAGTGTTTCAGGGAGCGTTTTACAGTGATGAGTGGAGGTCGTTTGACCGCTGACCCATTACGGATGCAGGCAATGAGGCAGTGATCGCTGAGATCTTGGTTGAAGACAGCAGAGGTGTATTTAGAGGGGAAGTTGGTTAGGATGATATCTATGAGGGTGCCCGTGTTTAAGGTTTTGGGGAGGTACCTGGTAGGTTCATTGATTATTTGTGTGAGATTGAGGGCATCAAGTTTAGATTGTAGGATGGCTGGGGTGTTAAGCATGTTCCAGTTTAGGTCGCCTAGCAGCACGAACTCTGAAGATAGATGGGGGGCAATCAGTTCACATATGGTGTCCAGAGCACAGCTGGGGGCAGAGGGTGGTCTATAGCAGGCGGCAACGGTGAGAGACTTGTTTTTAGAGAGGTGGATTTTTAAAAGTAGAAGTTCAAATTGTTTGGGTACAGACCTGGATAGTAGGACAGAACTCTGCAGGCTATCTTTGCAGTAGATTGCAACACCGCCCCCTTTGGCAGTTCTATCTTGTCTGAAAATGTTGTAGTTTGGAATTAAAACTTCAGAATTTTTGGTGGTCTTCCTAAGCCAGGATTCAGACACAGCTAGAACATCCGGGTTGGCAGAGTGTGCTAAAGCAGTGAATAGAACAAACTTAGGGAGGAGGCTTCTAATGTTAACATGCATGAAACCAAGGCTATTACGGTTACAGAAGTCGTCAAAAGAGAGCGCCTGGGGAATAGGAGTGGAGCTAGGCACTGCAGGGCCTGGATTCACCTCTACATCGCCAGAGGAACATAGGAGGAGTAGAATAAGGGTACGGCTAAAAGCTATGAGAATTGGTCGTCTGGAACGTCTGGAACATAGAGTAAAAGGAGGTTTCTGGGGGCGATAAAATAGCATCAAGGTATAATGTACAGACAAATGTATGGTAGGATGTGAATACAGTGGAGGTAAACCTAGGTATTGAGTGATGAAGAGAGAGATATTGTCTCTAGAAACATCGTTGAAACCAGGAGATGTCATTGCATGTGTGGGTGGTGGAACTAATAGGTTGGATAAGGTATAGTGAGCAGGACTAGAGGCTCTACAGTGAAATAAGCCAATAAACACTAACCAGAACAGAAATGGACAAGACATATTGACATTAAGGATAGGCATGCTTAGTCGAGTGATCAAAAGGGTCCGGTGAGTGGAGAGGTTGGTTGGTGATTTAGACAGCTAGCCAGGGCATCGGTAGCAAGCTAGCATAGGATGGAGGTCTGTTAGCCACCCCTTACGTTCCGTCAGTAGATTAGTGGGGTTCCGTGTGGTAGAGGGGATTAATCCAAATCACACAACAACAACAAAAATAAAAACAATAGATATAGTTATAGAGGCCCAAGAAGAAAAGATAATAATAATAATTTAAAAAATAATTTAAAAAAAATAATAATAAAAAAATTGTCCGATTGTCTATTCAGATAGCAGCCGGTAAGACAGCTAACGGTTAGCAGGCCGCAGATGGGCGTTCAGGTAACGTCGCGACGGAGGAGCCGGCCGAATAACTCCTTCGGGTAGATAACGTCGGCAGTCCAGTTGTGAAGGCCCGGTGGGGCTCCGCGAAGGCAGTAAAACGGGTCCGGATAGGTGACTGCAGCCCAGGTGTGATTGATGGAACTCAGGAGTGATTGACGGAGCTTGCTAGCTCCGGAATAATTGATGAAGGCCGATGGTCACACGGATAGCAGCTAGCTAGCTGTGAGATCCGGGTATGAATGTCCAGGGACATGGAGAGAAAAATTGGTCCGGTATGTTCCGTTCCGAGCCGCGCTGCGCCGTACAGAACTGGCGATAGATTTTCGAGCTAAAGGATAGCTGATGACCACAAACCGTGGTTAGCTGAATATTAACGATTTGCCAGTAAAGGAGCTAACTAGCTTCTGAACTAGCTTCTGGATTAGCTTCTGGCTAGTTTCAGGCTAGCTTCTTGGAGTTTCTGGCTAGCTTCTTGGAGGATTACAGATCTGAGGTAAATAATACTTTTTTATAAATATACATTGGTGAGGCGGGTTGCAGGAGAGTGTTTTGAAGATGAGTTGATGGAAAATAAAAATAAAATGTATGTGAAAAAGTTGTAAATATATATATATACAGGACACGACAAGACGAGGACAAAAGACGTCTGAACTGCTATGCCACCTTGGAAAAAGTGTCAATATGCCTTGTCCATTGCTGTTCTGGTTAGTGTTTATTGGCTTATTTCACTGTAGAGCCTCTAGTCCTGCTCACTATACCTTATCCAACCTATTAGTTCCACCACCCAAACATGCGATGACATCTCCTGGTTTCAATGATGTTTCTAGAGACAATATCTCTCTCATCATCACTCAATACCTAGGTTTACCTCCACTGTATTTACATCCTACCATACCTTTGTCTGTACATTATACCTTGAAGCTATTTTATCGCCCCCAGAAACCTCCTTTTACTCTCTGTTCCAGACGTTCTAGACGACCAATTCTTATTGCTTTTAACCGTACCCTTATCCTACTCCTCCTCTGTTCCTCTGGCGATGTAGAGGTGAATCCAGGCCCTGCAGTGCCTAGCTCCACTCCTATTCCCCAGGCGCTCTCTTTTGATGACTTCTGTAACGATGACTTCTAGCTGTGTCTGAATCCTGGCTTAGGAAGACCACCAAAAATTGACATTTTCATCCCAAACTACAACATTTTCAGACAAGATAGAACTGCCAAAGGGGGCGGTGTTGCAATCTACTGCAAAGATAGCCTGCAGAGTTCTGTCCTACTATCCAGGTCTGTACCCAAACAATTTGAACTTCTACTTTAAAAAATCCACCTCTCTAAAAACAAGTCTCTCACTGTTGCCGCCTGCTATAGACCCCCCTCTGCCCCCAGCTGTGCTCTGGACACCATATGTGAACTGATTGCCCCCCATCTATCTTCAGAGCTCGTGCTGCTAGGCAACCTAAACTGGAACATGCTTAACACCCCAGCCATCCTACAATCTAAGCTTGATGCCCTCAATCTCACACAAATTATCAATGAACCTACCAGGTACCTCCCCAAAGCCTTAAACACGGGCACCCTCATAGATATCATCCTAACCAACTTGCCCTCTAAATACACCTCTGCTGTCTTCAACCAAGATCTCAGCGATCACTGCCTCATTGCCTGCATCCATAATGGGTCAGCGGTCAAACGACCTCCACTCATCACTGTCAAACGCTCCCTGAAACACTTCAGCGAGCAGGCCTTTCTAATCGACCTGGCCGGGGTATCCTGGAAGGATATTGATCTCATCCCGTCAGTAGAGGATGCCTGGATATTTAAAAAGAACTTCCTAACCATCTTAAATAAACATGCCCCATTCAAGAAATTTAGAACCAGGAACAGATATAGCCCTTGGTTCTCCCCAGACCTGACTGCCCTTAACCAACACAAAAACATCCTATGGCGTTCTGCATTAGCATCGAACAGCCCCCGTGATATGCAGCTGTTCAGGGAAGCCAGAAACCATTATACACAGGCAGTTAGAAAAGCCAAGGCTAGCTTTTTCAAGCAGAAATGTGCTTCCTGCAACACACTGTAAAGTCCATGGAGAATAAGAACACCTCCTCCCAGCTGCCCACTGCACTGAAGATAGGAAACACTGTCACCACTGATAAATCCACCTTAATTGAGAATTTCAATAAGCATTTTTCTACGGCTGGCCATGCTTTCCACCTGGCTACTCCTACCCCGGTCAACAGCACTGCACCCCCCACAGCAACTCGCCCAAGCCTTCCCCATTTCTCCTTCTCCCAAATCCGTTCAGCTGATGTTCTGAAAGAGCTGCAAAATCTGGACCCCTACAAATCAGCCGGGCTAGACAATCTGGACCCTCTTTCTAAAATTATCTGCCGAAATTGTTGCCACCCCTATTACTAGCCTGTTCAACCTCTCTTTCGTGTCGTCTGAGATTCCCAAAGATTGGAAAGCAGCTGCAGTCATCCCCCTCTTCAAAGGGGGATGACTACACTCTTGACCCAAACTGCTACAGACCTATATCTATCCTACCATGCCTTTCTAAGGTCTTCGAAAGCCAAGTCAACAAACAGATTACCGACCATTTCGAATCTCACCATACCTTCTCTGCTATGCAATCTGGTTTCAGAGCTGGTCATGGGTGCACCTCAGCCACGCTCAAGGTCCTAAATGATATCTTAACCGCCATCGATAAGAAACATTACTGTGCAGCCGTATTCATTGATCTGGCCAAGGCTTTCGACTCTGTCAATCACCACATCCTCATCGGCAGACTCGACAGCCTTGGTTTCTCAAATGATTGCCTCGCCTGGTTCACCAACTACTTCTCTGATAGAGTTCAGTGTGTCAAATCGGAGGGTCTGCTGTCCGGACCTCTGGCAGTCTCTATGGGGGTGCCACAGGGTTCAATTCTTGGACCGACTCTCTTCTCTGTATACATCAATGAGGTCGCTCTTGCTGCTGGTGAGTCTCTGATCCACCTCTACGCAGACGACACCATTCTGTATACTTCTGGCCCTTCTTTGGACACTGTGTTAACAACCCTCCAGGCAAGCTTCAATGCCATACAACTCTCCTTCCGTGGCCTCCAATTGCTCTTAAATACAAGTAAAACTAAATGTATGCTCTTCAAACGATCGCTACCTGCACCTGCCCGCCTGTCCAACATCACTACTCTGGACGGCTCTGACTTAGAATACGTGGACAACTACAAATACTTAGGTGTCTGGTTAGACTGTAAACTCTCCTTCCAGACCCATATCAAACATCTCCAATCCAAAGTTAAATCTAGAATTGGCTTCCTATTTCGCAACAAAGCATCCTTCACTCATGCTGCCAAACATACCCTTGTAAAACTGACCATCCTACCAATCCTCGACTTCGGCGATGTCATTTACAAAATAGCCTCCAATACCCTACTCAACAAATTGGATGCAGTTTATCACAGTGCAATCTGTTTTGTCACCAAAGCACCATATACTACCCACCATTGCGACCTGTACGCTCTAAATGGCTGGCCCTCGCTTCATACTCATCGCCAAACCCACTGGCTCCATGTCATCTACAAGACCCTGCTAGGTAAAGTCCCCCCTTATCTCAGCTCGCTGGTCACCATAGCATCACCCACCTGTAGCACGCGCTCCAGCAGGTATATCTCTCTGGTCACCCCCAAAACCAATTCTTTCTTTGGCCGCCTCTCCTTCTAGTTCTCTGCTGCCAATGACTGGAAGGAACTACAAAAATCTCTGAAACTGGAAACACTTATCTCCCTCACTAGCTTTAAGCACCAACTGTCAGAGCAGCTCACAGATTACTGCACCTGTACATAGCCCACCTATAATTTAGCCCAAACAACTACCTCTTTCCCTACTGTATTTATTTTGCTCCTTTGCACCCCATTATTTTTATTTCTACTTTGCACATTCTTCCATTGCAAAACTACCATTCCAGTGTTTTACTTGCTATATTGTATTTACTTTGCCACCATGGCCTTTTTTTGCCTTTACCTCCTTTATCTCACCTCATTTGCTCACATCGTATATAGACTTGTTTATACTGTATTATTGACTGTATGTTTGTTTTACTCCATGTGTAACTCTGTATCGTTGTATGTGTCGAACTGCTTTGCTTTATCTTGGCCAGGTCGCAATTGTAAATGAGAACTTGTTCTCAACTTGCCTACCTGGTTAAATAAAGGTTAAATAAAAAATAAAAAAATAAAAGGAGATGGCGGGTGTTTTTCTTACCATAAAAGGTGATGGAGGGCGCTTTTGTTATCATAAAACGTGATGGAGGGCGCTTTTGTTACCATAAAAGGTGATGATGGGCATTTTCCATCCGGGGTTGTAGCTCTTTCAAGACCGCACAAATATAATATGTCTCTGATTTATCAATGAAAACGTATATGTTGCAAATCCTATAACCTCCACGTACGCCAGAATTTTGTACGAAATGTACTCATAGTTGATAACTGAGGCCCCTGGTGTTTGGTCTGCTGGGATCTGGTTGGGGCTGGAGTAGGAGCTGGAGTTGTTACGGTGCTCCTGGGCTGGGTCAGGTTGCTTTGGCCTCTCTGTGCTCAGTGACTCCCTCCACTGTTAGTTTGTCCTCTGGCCATGGAGTGGACCAGCACCATCTGCTACCACGCAGCAGTGCTCTGATGTCCAATTTCATGGCCGCCAGAGTGCGTGGGCAGTGCGTGTATTTGGGAGGGACGGAGGGCTGAGGCATGGGCGAGGTGTGATCCAGAGCGGACACGCTTCCTTGCGCAGGAAGCACGAAGGGGATACTTTCTCATGGGAACTCCAGTGGATCTAACAAAGAGATGGGAGTATTTTGAATCTGGTTCAGGGTTGCAAAGCCTGCTGCTCTACTACCACTGTTACCAGGGCAAGCTGCTGTGGGAAGGGACAGTGCATTGAACAGGCAATGGGATGGATTTCTGTGTGTATCCAATCCCTGTGCTGCTGTCTGTTGGGGCTGAGGGTGGCACCAGGTTGGGTTGCCCTGCGTTGTGTGGTAATCCCCGGCTAGGCACCCGGCTGGGCTCCGGGGCCGGAAGGTTCATCCTCTTGCTTCTTCCCACCCTTCTCCTCATCCTGGGCCTGGGTGCCTGTCTCCTGCTGCCGCACCGGGTGCTAGCTCAGGGTTCCACATCCACATGCTCCAAAACCCCCGGTGGCCTGGATCTGAGGAGGGTGAGGAATAGGAGAGTTATCCACTGTCATACACTACAGCTACACCAAACAGAGCAGGGACGGCAGGGGGGACCACAAATGGGGCCCCTGGGTCCTCCTGAAAGTAGGACACTCTGGGGACCATCCCTCTCCGCTGCAGGCCCTTTGCTGCAGCCAACACCTGGCCTGACTATACTCATTCTGCTGCACACCCAACCTGCCCTGCTGCCTGACAGTGCCAGCACCCAGCCCCTCCTCCTCAGTATGTTCACTTTGCTTGTTTACATGACTGGCTGTTGTGCAATCGCATGCTGTGGCGCTCTTTGATTTCCTCTTAATGCAGAGATGACTGTGGCAGGCAAGACCAGGCATATCAGCTATGCTGTTGAGAAAGGGCAATAAGAGGCAAGAATATAAATGAAAACATGATGAGAGGGGAGATTAGGATAAAGTTCAGAACGGACTCCATTTTGTATATTTCAAGCACTCCGTCTCTCTCTATCCAGCTGGATGGCCCTTGAAATAATGATGGTCACTTTCCTCTTGAAACAGGCTTTTAGTGAATTATCATTAGTAATGTTCTGTTTATGTGTCTCTCAAATTCTTGGTAGAGATAATGTTCTGTTCTGGCCTTTTGCCTAAACAATGATCGAGTACCCCTCAGGCTGTTGATGGTGGAGCAGTCTCATTGAACTCGGTTCAACTTGTGAAATGTACGAAGACCCACACGATAGATTACGAGCCTTGTTTGTGTGTGGGAGGTGGGGGGGGGGGGGGGTGGCTGGTTAGCGCGCTATTTTGTGTTTGCAGTGTTTGCGTAAGGGATTTTTGATCTGTCAGTGCCGCTGTTTGTTGGAGCGTTATGGTCTTGCTGAGCTTCGCAGCTCCGATATTCCAACAAAAGTACAACAGTTAAACCCTTTTTTTTTTTAGAACCGCTGCCTTTGAGACAAAGAAGATGCAGCTCATCTCCTGTCCCTCAACCTTACCCACGTACCCAAACACACGTGCTCTCAACACACGTCAGACCAGCACCAAACTGGCAACCAGTCATATTATCATTGAGATGCACCACAGGGCACCCCGGTTTCACAAGAGAACCATTGCTACCAAAATGATCTTGTGAACTACTCTACTTAAAAAATATATATATATATATTTTTTATCAGCAGCTACCATATTATGTATTTGTTTATCTTCCCGTAATAAATGTACCCATGCACAGTGAGGACTGAAATGGAGAGACTGCTCGAATCCCTCTGGGGAAAGAAAACAGGGATGTTACACATAATGGAAACCACACCGATGCAGGAAGAATGCATGCAGTATAAATTGACCCCTAGCAAGGTGATAAGAGATCCTAGTCCCAGCTGTAACAAGAGACATGTCTGAAATTCCCAGCCAGGACTGAGGAGGGGGTTTATGTAGGGCTTTCTACTCTGCTGCTGGTATATAGACTTGACTAGCTGTAAAATATGTCAGGGTTTTTGGAGATACATTTGTCAGTTGACGCTTGGGGCTTGCACTTTTAGACCTTTTTCTCTTACCAACCATGTTCTTTCCCACGACCTGGACTTGGTTCATTCCAGTTAAGATGCAGGCTATGATGACTACTGGTGACTTCTATAATCTGACCTGGGTCCCACCTAAACTAGACATCTCAAGTCTTTCCTAGTGTTTTAAGGATTTTGGTTGTCTCGCTATGCTGCGTAGAAACATGTTTGTCCTTAGCTGCTTATTCCGTCTTTAATAGCTCTCTTCCCCGAAACATAACTGAATTACTTCATGCTTTTCACGGAGAAGAGTAATGACCAGAGCCTTATGGAATCTGCTGCTGAGAATATTTAATTACAGTTATTGTCTGCATCTTAGTATTGATTCTTGCTTTACAGCAGTATTTGCATTTGGGAATCATTTCCATACAGTATATATATATATATATATTTTTTTTACACAAGACAATTTCTGGGTTGGTAAAATTCAGATTCCTCCACTGACTCTGTGTGGCCCTAGTGATGAGGACCCTGTTGATGTACTTGAATATACTGTAATTACTCCCAATGGTTTAGTGTTGAGAGGTGCAGAACAGGGCTAGCCTCCGGGAAGAGAGAAGAAGAGAAGAACAAAACGCAGCGGAACAGGGACCTCTCTTTTCATTTTTACGGCCTTTCTTTAGAACCCTATGGAGAGCGCGGAAAGACAGACGTGTTTATGAAGGTTTCCAGATGGGCCCCTCTTGCACCCCCAGTCTTTTTTTCTTCTTCAGTTCTCTGGCCATGAAGGATTCATCAAACTCCGTGGTGAAGCCTGTTGGCCAAACCACTGGGCTCAGAACACTGTGGAAAATCCAGTCGGCACACGACTGGGGAAGAAGAAACCTAAGGTTAATAGACCAGGTAAACTGACCTATAACCCTACGGGAATGAGAGCACATCATCGAACCCAGTCTTAGACGGGGGAACTGACCTTTACTTGGAGTTGGAGGATCAGGACCAGGATGTACCTCTGCTGAAGGGAGAACTAACGTGGTCATGGGGTTGACTTACTCAGCCACATGGCTACGAAACATGAGAAACCAGGCACATGAGAATGGAGTTGCTCCCTGACTTGGTAAACCGCCACAGGCTCTACGGGATCCAAGGCCAGTGGACACCATTCTGACCCAGCCATGGTTCTGTGAGACAGGAGATACTGACCCAACAATATGGGCATGCTGTACAGAGAGGGAACGCTCCCTATTTCTATCTCCTAGACCCCTCAAACTCAACTCTGGACCTGGAAGCCAGTTCCACTGCATGTGTTCATTTAGACCTGGGACATCAGGTGGGTGATTCCCCTCTAATCAGGGACTGATTTAGACCTGGGACATCCGGTGCGTTTAATTAATGATCAGGTAGAAACAGAAAACAGCGGGCTCCGGACCTCGTAGGGTAAGAGTCGAATATGCCTGCACTAGACACTGTGATCAGGATGAAGCGTCTCATTTGTCACCCATTTATAGCAGCCCCATTCCTGGACTGCCTCCTGGGGATAAATGCACATAAAAGCACTGTCAGTGTCTTCTGCTAAAAAGACGACAGCACGCAAGAGGCAAAGAGAGAGAGGGGAGAATATCTTACAATCCAAACTTTCTTAGGTAATGAGAATTGTCCCCCCCCCCCCACCATTTCCTTGTGTTTTGTTGGAAAATAGTGTGGTCCACTTTCTCCCTGTCTTGATCATCAGTTGGCATTGAAGAGAATGCTACTTTATTTACATGCGTGAGAAGCAGTTGGTTTTCTCTGTGCATTGAGCTGTCTGAGCTCAACATTCCCTCAGACAGGCCGCTGTGAATACCATGCTTCCTCAGCAGGTATTCACAGTACAGTCGACAAGCTCAGGAAAACGTGTCAGAATTCTGGTTGTATGGATAGTGGGTTGGTACAATATTCAACCCTGCACCACTGGCAGGTTGTCTGTAGCGGTCAGAACAGGAACAGACCTGTCCTCAGCCTCACCATACTGTTACTGAGCTATAACCATAACCACCATTTCAGAGACCTAAAGGCACCTTGAACATTTTTCTAAAATAACACCCAGATTTAGTATTGATTCCGGTTCCTTTTCCCTGAAGGTACTGAATGGTTGTATTGAATAGCTGAATTGCAAGATCAATGGATTTAAAATCCCCAAAATGATGATATTGTCAGACATGTTGATATACTCTATAAACAATACAGTGCCTTCAGAAAGTATTCACACCCCTTGACTTTTTCCACATTTTGTTGTTTAAAATATAAAATATATTACATGTAGAATTTTTTTTTGGGGGGGGGGGGGGGTCACTGGCCTACACACCCTATAATGTTAAAGTGGAATTATGTTTTTTTATTAATAACAAATGAAAAGCTGAAATGTCTTGAGTCAATAAGTATTCAAACCCTTTGTTATGGAAAGCATAAATATGTTCAGGAGTAAAAATGTGTTTAACAAGTCACATAATAAGTTGCATGGACTCACTCTGTGTGCAATAATAGTGTTAAATATGATTGATGGACTACCTAATCTCTGTACCCCACACATACAATTATCTGTAAGGTCCCTCAATAGAGTAGTGAATTTCAAACACATTTTCAACCACAAAGACCTGGGAGGTTTTCCAATGCTTCACAAGGAAGGGCACCTATTGGTAGATGGGTACACAACAAATAACCGACATTGAATATCCCTTTGAGCATGAATGGTGTATCAATCCACCCAGTCACTACAAAGATGCATAACTCAGTTGCCGTACAGGAAAGAAACCGCTTAGGGATTTCATCATGGGGCCAATAAGTGGCTTTAAAACACTTTGTTTTCTCCTATCACAGCTATTAAACTCTGAGGATGGATCAACAACATTGTAGTCGCTCCACAATACTAACTTAAATTACAAAGTGAAAAGGACTCCTGTACAGAATAAAAAATATTTAAAAAACATGCATCCTGTTTGCAACAAAGCACTAAAGTAAAACTGCAAATTAAAAATGGCAAAGAAATTAACTTCATGCCCTGAATATAAAGCGTTATGTTTGAGGCAAACACAACACATCACTTAGCACCACTCTTCATATTTTCAAGTTATGGGTATGCTTGTCATCAGAAAGGACTAGGGAGATTTGGAGGATAAAAATAAACGGAATAGAGCTCAGCACAGGCAAAATCGTTCAAAAACCTGGTTCAGTCTGCTTTCCACCAGACACTGGGAGATGCATTTCAGCAGGACAACAACCTAAAACACAAGGATAAATCTCAACTGGAGTTGCTTACCAAGACGACATTGAATATTCCTGAGTGGCCAAGTTAAATAAATAAAAAAATGTTTTACCCGCTTTTTCTCCCCAATTTTGTGGTATCCAATTGTTTTAGTAGCTACTATCTTGTCTCATCGCTACAACTCCCGTACGGGCTCTGGAGAGACGAAGGTCGAAAGTCATGCGTCCTCCGATACACAACCCAACCAAGCCGTACTGCTTCTTAACACAGCTCGCATCCAACCCGGAAGCCAGCCGCACCAATGTGTCGGAGGAAACACCGTGCACCAGGCAACCTTGGTTAGCGCCCACTGTGCCCGGCCCGCCACAGGAGTCGCTAGTGCGCGATGAGACAAGGATATCCCTACCGGCCAAACCCTCCCTAACCCGGACGACGCTAGGTCAATTGTGCGTCGCCCCACGGACCTCCCGGTCGCGGCCGGTTACGACAGAGCCTGGGCGCGAACCCAGAGTCTCTGGTGGCTCTTAACCACTGCGCCTTAAATCTACTTGAAATAGATTTTCAAGACCTGAAAAGGTCAACTTTTTTCTCTCCATGCTTTTGCGAAATGAGCTCTCTTCCTTCACTGATTATCAAAGGCACTTAAATCGCCTACAATCCAATAACCCAACATTGCGACTAATAAAACATCCCATTGGTGTTTAGTCGTCTGTAGAAGGGTTAGTAATGGAGCGCTCCTGGATGACGTTAACAATATTAAAGTGTTAAGTATTAAAGTGAGAGGAAGTATTACTCAACTGTCTACAGTGATCATCACAGGTAGGCAAGGACATATTTGGTGTTCTACACTAATTCAGTCAGACGCTGAATTTATTCCACAGACACAGTACGGTGCAAAATGCACACGCTGTCTGATTCATTATAGTCACTTCCCCCGAACAGCACAGTTTGTGTAACCATACAAAACAGTTAGTTATTTGTCCGAATAAATGTTTTCTCGTAAATCACGATTACACATTTCAGATCCTCTCTCAGAAGAGTCTAAAGTGTAATTCAGCCATCTTCATGTCAATATCAATTCATTTCTGGAAAACAGTTGAAGTACCTTACTGTGATTGATTGTTTTCAATTAAAATGGTAAAATAATAAAAAGCTTCTTAGCTAAATGCAATTTCTCAATTTTGCTAGGACTGTCTGGGAGTACTCTGAGAGAGGCTCCTAATTGGAGGGATGTGTAACCTGACAACTATCAGAAAGGAGGGGAAACTCTTTGTTATTGTTACTTAATTTTTTTTTTTTAAACACGTAGCCAAACAAGCTGAAATTTCTGGCAGTCTTTTCCAACAGCTCTTACACTAAACGGGCATTAACATAATTTTCACAATCTCACAGTATTATTCCAAACTCATAGTGTGGAAATGCATGTATAAAACACAGGACAAATGAAGCTTTTGACTGCACTGGGCCTTTAAGTCGACAAGGAAATAAGAGAATAATTTGATAAAACAGACGAGGGAGCGTGTGAGAGAGTGATTTAAAAAAACAAAGCTGTCTTTTAAGAGACAAGTGCTTTCGCCCACTTGCGACAATTAAAGTTTAATATGCAGTGGTTAACCCACGTCATTAGTTCCCCTCACAAATAAACAAGTAGTAGAGCCTGGGTACTGTAAACTCTCTCCTTCCTGGCACGGTGGGAGCACCTTCGCTCCTCTGACAGACAGCACTATACACACTCTGCTACAGCTGGACCTGGGCCAACGGGCGTCTCTCCATGTATGAATTGAGCGAGCTGTGAGAACACTATTATTAGCAAAGTGTACAGTGCTTTTGTTCTAGGATGTTTTCTTCCGATTCCCTGCCATGTGGGGGGGGGGGTTGGCTACAGGTACAATTTATCCTTCGCAGAATCTGTTACTGTATGATTTGCTGCAACAGGTTTCTGCTATGCTTTGTGCACTTTCTAAGAACGTATTTGCAAAGCTTTGTGCACTTTCGGAGAAAAAGCATTCCTGTTGAGTTGGCAGATCCCCCCCCCCCCCATTTATTGAAAACAGTTCCTGCAAATATGTGTCTTTTTGCTTTAGAATAGGTTACATGTGCTATCCAACAGAACATGTGCAACGTATTCAGGGCTAAGTTCAAATGGATGTTTAGTTGACCACAGATGTGCAACGGCCTTGTTCATCACACACTGATCACACCAATCACAGGTCAGGTTGGCAGCAATGTCTTTCTCTCCGTCTCCTTCTTTCTCATCCTCTACCTATGTATCCCTCTATGTATGCCAATAGTGATCATTGAAATCAATAGCTGAAATGAATGAGGTCAACGTGTGGACAACACCGTGACGAAATGTGATGCAGCAGTGTTTTGTGTGTGTGTGTGTGTGTGTTCGTTTGTGCATGCATGCATGCGTGTCTGGTGCGTGTGTTGTGTAATATTGTTTTCACCATGGCCACCACAGCACCAACTGAATTGACTATGTATCAAGTTACTGCAAGCAGGAATTTAATTTGGGTAGGTCTTTTGATAAGTGAATTGAGTTAGTATTGCATGTATACCAATGTACTGTTTTACAAAACCCGTTACTAGCCTACGGATATTGTTGCACTCGCTTTGTACAGGGCTTGGATGCACATATGCCCAGGAGACAGCAATTTACCGAGTTAAAGGGCTTACCGAGCTTAAACCTCTTGGTCGGCCAGTCCAAGTGGATTATTATTTGTTCAGATGGTGATGAAACATAAATATGTACAAAAAAGGAAACATGACAAAAGGCATGGCCAAACTAAAAACTCAAAAACAAACTAAACAAAACCAGCAGCCTCATGACTTGCCAGCTGGGACGCTGACTGACGATCACCTGATGTGCTTATCAACCAGGCTCGGCACCCAGACAAGGTTGCTGCTGCCCCCTGGGGGAATGGAGTGTGGACGTGTTACCTAGATGGTGTGTTTGTCTATGTCTGAACACTAACCGTGCCCCCCATATCATAACAATACTGTATGTACGGAAGTAGGCTACACATTCACAAGTATGTATTTGTCAATCAACCTCCAATTTTGGCAAACATAAACATGTTGTCACACCCCAGCAAGGTGCGGGGTTGAAATCTATTCAGTGTACAGAGGCTACATCCCAACGTTTGACAGAGGAGTCCTCCCTCTTCTCCCTCTTCTCCTTGCCCAGTCCTGCCACTCCTCAGGCCTCATCCCAAAACCTCTTAGCACTATTTACATAACAGTGGAGGATTAGTCGGCATGACATTTAGGCCATTTCATTCCAGAGATCTGAATCAAGGGATAAACAGGGACTCCTACGCTCTTCAGGGGGGAAATATTTATCTTTGCACAGAGAGCGTCTTGAGTCCGTGTCAACACTACTGAGAGACACAATGTAATTCTTGGAAGGAAAGATGGGACCGTTTTATGTGGAGGATGAGTGATTGAATGAGAAGTGAGTGTTTTATGTCTTGTATTGTGTATAAAAAAATCACAAAAGAGCAACTGGTTGACCACGCCATCTGGAGTGGAAAGTTCCTGCACCTGTCTATGTCATGGCGCCTTCATTGCATACAGTACAAGTATACACAGTACCAGTCAAAAGTTTGGACGCACTTACTCATTCAAGGGTTTTTCTTTATTTTTTATTTTTTTACTGTTTTCTACATAGTAGAATAATAGTGAAGACATCAAAACTATGAAATAACCATTAGAATCGTGCAGTAACCAAAACAGTGTTAAACAAATACATGTGTTTTATAGTTGAGATTCTTCAAAGTAGCCACCCTTTGCCTTGGTGACGGCTTTACGCGCTCTTGGCATTCTCTCAACCAGGTTCATGAGGTAGTCACCTGGAATGCATTTCGATTCAAACAGGTGTGCCTTGTTAAAAGTACATTTTGGGGATTTCTTTCCTTCCTAATGTGTTTGAGCCAATCAATTGTGTTGTGACAAGGTAGGGATGGTATACAGAAGATAGCACTATTTGGTAAAAGACCAAGTCCATATTATGGCAAGAACAGCTCAAATAAGCAAAGAGAAACAACAGTCCATCATTGACTGACCTTCATGTCTTAAAGTAATCTGGAAAATGTCAAGAACTTTGAAAGTTTCTTCAAGTGCAGTTGTAAAAACCATCAAGCGCTATGATGAAACTGGCTCTCATGAGGACCGCCCTAGGAAAGGAAGACCCAGAGTTACCTCTGCTGCAGAGGACAAGTTCATTAGAGAACTACACTTCAGATTAAAGCCCAAATAAATTCTTCACAGAGTTCAAGTAACAGACACATCTCGTCATCAACTGTTCAGAGGAGACTGCGTGAATCAGGCCTTCATGGTCGAATTGCTGAAAAGAAACCACTACTAAAGGACATCAATAATAAGAAGAGACTTGCTTGGGCCAAGAAACACAATGGACATTAGACTGGTGGAAATCTGTGAATCCAAATTTGAGATTTTTGGTTCCAACCACTGTGTTTTGTGATACTGTGTATGTAAACATATGATCTCTGCATCTGTGGTTCCCACAGTGAAGCATGGAGGAGGAGGTGTGACTGTGTGGGGGTGCTTTGCTGGTGACACTGTGATTTATTTATAATTCATTGCACACTTAACCAGCATGGCTACATCCGCATTCTGCAGCAATATGCCATCCCATCTGGTTTGCTCTTAGGGGGACTATCATTTGTTTTTCAACAGGACAATGACCCAAAACAGACCTCCAGGCTGTGTAAGGGCTATTTGACCAAGAAGGAGAGTGATGGAGTGCTGCATCAGATGACCTGGCCTCCACAATCACCCAACCTCAACCCAATTGAGATGGCTTGGGATGAGTTGGGCCCCAGAGTGAAGAGAAAGCAGCCAACAAGTGCTAAGCATATGTGGGAACTCTTTCAAGACTGTTGGAAAAGCATTCCTCATGAAGCTGGTTGAGAGAATGACAAGAGTGTGCAAAGCTGTCATGAAGGCAAAGGGTGGTTATTTTGAAGAATCAAAAATTGTATTTATTTGATTTGTTTCACACTTTTTTGTTTTGTTTTTTGTTACCTCATGATTCCATGTGCGTTATTTCATAGTTTATGTCTTCAATATTATTCTACAATGTAGAAAATAGTCCAAATACAGAAAAACCCTTGGAAAAAACCTTTGACTGCTAGTGTATATTGTAGCATGTTCCGCACTGTGTTTCTACTCTTCTACCTAAGTCCCCCGAATGGAGCCGTCTTAGTTTCAAGTATCATTTAGATGACAGAATATACATTGTACTCTACTCCAGTAACAGAGCTCTAACTGCCTATAGTACTCTTATGTCTGTGTTGCTAACATGTCCCTCTTTCTTCCTCGACAGTAACCACCACACTATCGCCAGGCTCGGGCCACGCCAGAAGATGCAACGACACCGAGAAGGATTACTGCGTGAACGGCGGCGACTGTTACTTTATACATGGTATCAATCAGCTCTCCTGCAAGTGAGTCCTCGCCGCTATTTCTGAACTCGTCCCATGGCAACATTTTGAATTCTACTTGGACAGTTGTCTTTTTGTTTTTCAGCCGCTGTCTCCTTGTGCTCTTGTAATGACAGATCGATTGCAGGATCAAGACTCCGGTCATGTCAAGTGATTTTCTAACCCTCTCTTAGCAGAGGCCTTTTCTCTATCCCCTTCGTATGGTTGTAATCTCCCTTTATCCCCCCCCCCACCCCCCTCCCATCCACCTTCCAGCCCCCTCTCTCTTACAGGAGGCCCGGCATAGCTGAGGATTACAGGAAGGCATTGCCAGTATGTGCAGATGTCTATTGTAAGGGTTTGTGCCTCTTTCATGTATACTTTGGTTGCTGATAAGGAGGCTAGATTGTGGTCTGCTCGTCGTTCTCAGCCCACGTTTGGCGTGCAGGAGCCTCGCACATGAAAAGGCCTTTTTTATAAATGTCATGATTCACTGGTAGTGTAAGGAACAAATATTTACGCCAGTCGGAGGCCTCTAGCGAGCTAAATAGGATCGTTGCTTACATCACAAGACCTTTTGAAAAGAGGGTCAGATGTACAACACTGGTTTTAAATCAAGTGCGCTTAAGGACATTTTTAGTTTTTGGAAGATAAATGTTTTTCTGTTGATTGTGGAAGTGGCCACGGGGAGCTGATTGACCTTTTTCTCGGGATCAGATTCTGATTTGCGTGTGTACCGGATGTACTAGCTATATGCTAGTGTGAGCATGTTGATTTGCCTTTGACATGTGTAGGTGTGCAGCAGCTGTGGTAAAACAGCCTATGCAAGAATGTACACGGAGTACATGCCTTTTGTACACTGGGTGTCGTCTTTGCGGCAGTCTCAGGACAGGCGAACGTTTACGGCGCGGTCATCCTGCGTAGTAACAGTTTGGGTCAATATCACAGCTTGTGTCAGGGAAAGAGTGTGTGGGGGGGGGGGCTGTTGTGTTCTACATCTCTATAATTACGTTATCACATCCTATTATAGTGAGCGTATGTAAATATCACATATGCTTCCACGTTGGGTCTACGGTGAAGAATGGCGCGGAGGTCCACTGGCCAGCCACTGTGTGTGTGTTCAGCTGGCCCCAGGAACACTGTTCAGCAAGTAGTGCTGCGTGGCTGCAACAGCCATTCAATAAGCTGTGTACAAATTGGAGGGAGCAATAATTCAATTGCAGCAGCTAACTGACTCCCGGGTCGAGGCACGGGTCCAGAAAAGTTGAATAATGCAGGGGAGGCCTGCGGGGAATTGTTGCCCCCAAAGCCATCTCATTCAATATAGGCCAGGCTTCAGCGGGTATTACTCACCATCTGAACAAGTCCAGCCGACAGCTGGCCTTGTTTTTATGTCCTTCACTTTGAAGTATAAAGTTATTTTAGCGGGGAAGGAAAAGTTTAACGAATGACCCCGAGGGTAATTATTTCCCTGACATGTAAGCGCCGGGTTTCATAATACACAATATCGGCCACATCAGCAATGTCTGCTCGATAAGGATTCCTGCAAGTCGGGGACAAAAAAAAACACAGACATGAACAGTGAATGGCATGAATCAGGATAGAGTACACAAGCTCTGTTGAGCTCTGCACTATAGGTTGGAGGTACTGTAGATGGAAGACTGAACAGGCCATTTTTCTTCACGAAGGATACAGGACTCGCTAAGGAGAACACTCTTCAGATAGCTGACTGCTAACTGCCTTTGGGTTCAATACTGTGTCTTTTAGTCTAAGGGGTTTGTTTTGCCTAAATGCTAGTCAGCTATGTGTATGGGCTTGCTTGGTTTATGTTGACAGAATATATTTAATCCTGTTTAAACACTCAAACCGATATTGATTTGTTACAATATGTGCTCTATCAGTGTGTTCTTTTATGAGGACAGATTTTAACATTTGTTGATTTTACCGTGACAGAGCATTGTTCTTTGTCACTTCTCCAGAAGCCTTTGTTGTGTGTTCCCCAGGTTAACATATCACTCAGCATGGGTAATTTGGCATGGAATAGCATAATACTCCTGGGAGGCATTTTATAAATATCCTAAATCATGAGGAATTGCCTCTATTGGATTGGCGGCTCCGTTGGTGGAGAGAGAGTGTGAAATGCTGGCACTGCTCAATGAACTGCACATCCTGATTTGATGAGGGAGGCAGAGGAGACAAACGGAGAAGAATAGAATGATCGCGAGAGGGGCCGCTGCGGCGTTTTGATTAAGTGGACAGGTGTCCCCAGATATATGGTTGTGGTGAGTCGAGAGCAAACTCAACAGATCTTTCCAACATGAGACGTGACACTGTAACTCTGTGAGTCAACTGTCTTGACCCAATTAAATGCACTCCCCCGTACCAGGCGGGTAGAAATTGGAAGGAATGTCATGGCCAATATCTGCGGTTGCTGTAAGGAGGAGTGCGGAGGCCGGTGGAGCCTCCTGCTTTAAAAAATAATGTTTTTCTTAGTAAAGTTCAAAATATGTAACAGACTGATTGCTCTTCTACACGTGACCCAAGTCAAAAGATGGAGGGCTCTTTTGCAACCCCATGTGAAGAAGGAAGAGGTCAAGAGGGTAGAAAGAGAGAAAGCAAGGGGGATGGTGTGATTAGTGGGGGTTGTTTTCGTCCCTGTGGGTTGACCCCCCCCCCCACCACCACCTCCCCATGGGGCACTTGAGCTCACATGTACGTTGTAAACATTTTTTTGGTTTGTTTCCACAATTGTTTTTCACTGCCATATACATGTATGTTTATTTTATGTGTGTGTGTGTGTGTGTATGTATGTATGTATGTGTATGTGTATGTATGTGTGTATGTGTATGTGTGTGTGTGTGTGTGTGTATATGTGTGTGTGTGCATTTATAGTGATTATTATTTTATTTTGAAAATAGTGTCTTATAAGCCCAGGTGAGCTGGGCAACCAGAAAAACCATGACCCTATAATAAAATCTATCAAATCATGTAGGCCCACCCCTCTGGCACTCTCCATCAGGGCAACATTGTTTCCATGACCTCTGACCTGTCAGTTAAAGCCTGTCTGCAGCACGGGGGTGGGGGGTGGTGGGGTGGGGGGGACTGACGCCATAATATCCGCAAAATTTGATCTATTCAGAGGGAGGGCGTGGAAGAGAGACTGGGATGCTTCTGTCTTTTGAACAGTGTACCCTCCTACTCACTGCCTAGCCATGTTTTACCCTGGCTGTTTTATAAAGTGCCATCCAATGCAGAGGCACAGTTTTGTTATTGAAGTGATGGTTAACTCCAGAATCCGGATGTTTTCAGCGCTTCAAGAGTTGCCTAATGTTGAGATTGAGTCCATGTGCCACAGGGTCTGTTGTTCGATCCAGCTATATGCCTCAATCCCAATTTTTCATTTTTCGATGCGTCCAAGTTCCTGATTATTAACCAACAGATGCCGTTGGGTACTACTGCTACAGTCTGTTTGCATAAGAGCTGGCGTGGGGTGGAAATGTTGCCTTCGTGAGTGGAAATGTTCCCGCAAGTGTTAATGTGTTTGAACTCACGGCACTGTTGATTGTTAAAAGGTACAGCTAAAACTAGGATGGTAGAGAGAACCGTTGGGGAAAAGACGCCCTCCTGGTCAACCGTCTTCTGTTCAGCAAGAGGCATTCCACCCTTGTCGAGCGACAGTGATTGCTAACCCAATTAATTTACTAAGCAAGTAAACCAAAAACCTAGAAATGTTTTTGTAATGTTTAGCACACTGAAGCAGTCGGACGCAGGTAGAAGAACGTTTCTGCCCCACTATAATATTGCATATTGTAATATAACCTCTATCGGGTCTTCACTTGTAACGTGTATACAGTTCACTGCTATGTTTTCCATATTACGTTGTACCTCTCCTCTTCCCTCCCCCAGATGTCCGGATGGATACTTCGGCCCGCGGTGCTTGCAGACTGAGCCGTTACGATTGCGCATGCCCAATCCTTACAGAAGTATGTTCACATGACACCCACAGCTGAGAACAGAGCCACGGTTGTCACCGGGTTACCTCTATAGTCCCCTCCCTTCCTTCCTTCCCTCCTCCTCCTCCTCCTCCTCCCTCTCAGGTCAACCAAAGCCGTGGGTGGTGTGCAGCACAGTGGTGTCACCAGTGGGATCGCTCTGCTTCTACTGTCCCTGGTGTTGCTGCGGTTCTAACTCTGTGTTTTTCTGCTTCTCTCTTTCTTTGTCTCTCTCTCTCGCTCTCTGTCTCTCTCTCTCTCATTCTCCCTTCATCTCCTCCCCGTCTCTTGTGCATATCCTCTCCTCTCGATACCCCCCCACCCCCACCCATGCTCTCTCTCTCTTTCACTCCCTCCTCCCTCTCTTTTTGTGGTTTTGTTTCCTTCCATCAGGTGTCCGAATGACTTTACTGGCGACCGCTGTCAAAACTACGTTATGGCCAGTTTCTACCGTATGTCCATTTCCTCTTCTGTCCTGTCTTGTCAGTCCTGTCCTGTCTGTCCTGCACGTTGACATGTGGCATGGGGCGCCGTGTTGTGTTGCCCTTCATAGTCGTTTTTCTACCATCTGTGTCTGTTGACTCATCCAATTCAACTACCTTGTCCCGTGGCGACGCTCCCCTCAGACCAACACCGTTAAGTTGTTGCTGTTCTAATTTTAGAACAAATTGCTGCATTGGAGAGAATTAGCATAGCGACGCACACACTGGACGTCTGCGTGTGACTTGGTACTGAATGTCCTTGACGTTGATATGTACAGTAATTGGCATGTGCTCCGCTGGAATGAGCCCAAGCGGAGTTGAATTGCCGAGTGTACCCCCAGCTATTTGAAAACCCTGCTACGAGCCGACTGCATGCCAGTGCAGTCTAATGACACAACACACGATGCAACATCAAACCCTCCCTAACAACGTGACAATGGCGCTTGGATGATATCAAATCAAACAGCCGTTTGTGATAATGTTAGTGCTGCTCCGCGGGACAGAAAGAGCCCGATTTCTATTGCGTTTGTTGTCCAACATGAATGTTAAGGTGACATGGCTGTTAAGCATTAGACTGAGGACACCTGGGCTAGCCTACGGACATTGCTAATTGTAATGCAAATTGCCTGACGACGTTAACTGGTCATTATTCAAATGTCTTTGTATCCTTTGCCAATTTGTTATTGTTAAGGCTATCTGTCCATGTACCATCTCTAAATCCCATGGGAATAGAATAAGCAAAGTAAGCATGTGGGCATTGCATCACTTTATACGGAACGTGCTGGTAGGGATAAAATGCACACGCAGTTTACAATGACGACACCTGCCTTTTACTAGTCACATCATGGATCCCCCCCCCCACACACACACACGCACTCCCTTAGCTTTCCCTGCAATACTCGTCACTGTTATTGTATGAACAAGTCCCAAGGTTTAGCAGCAGCAGAATGCCATCCACACAGTAAAACAACAGACCCTGGCTGCCTGCTCTCACAGAGGTCCTCCTCAGCTCTGAGTTCCTGCCCTGTAATTACAGTGCGGTATTGAATAGAACTAGTGGCCCGGGGCTTCAGACTTAAACCCTGTACCGGCACTCCACGTTGGCAACCCCCGCAAGCATGTCCATCAACCTCCCAATTACACCCAGATTAGAGAGAGGCATGTGGAGAACTTGAGCTCGGCAGGTCATGCCTCGAAGCCATTGGCTCTGATGTATGTCCACACACTACATGTACATACATCATGCCTTTCTGCCCCAACTCAATTTTGCTATGTTCCCCAGTGTTTGCACGTCAACATGACTCCTAATGTGGTTAACTAGTATTTATCCGCGAGTACTTGTTTTAAAGGGCAGTTTATGTATCCAAAAGAGATTTACATGAACAAAACATAAATCTGTGTCTGCCTCCTTGTAGCTCTTCAAATGTCACGTAGGGTTCTCTAGTTTTGCATGAACAAAGGGGGAAATTTTACGATATGCAATTACAAAAGTACACAGTATATGATTAGTATACAATTAAACATTGGGCCTGTCTCCAATGTCATGTCATGGCAAATGATTTATACGATTGCAATATTGTAGTTGTCTGCTGTGCATATCTGTAAGCATCACAGAGCCCCACAGTGGAGGTGTCATAATACCCATTAAACCGAGCGGTCAAACAGGGAAATGGTTCCAGTCGTTTTTCCACCATTCATTTTTTCCCCCATAGGGAATTTTAGAAACGCTTCAAAAAAGGTCTGTGTTTTGTGTAGGCTTACCCTGGCGTGATGTTTTGATAACCACGTAAATCTCTCTTAGACAATGTGACTTTTATCAATATAGTCGGCTCTGGGGCCTCCCGGGTGGCACAGTCGTTAAGGGCGCTGTACTGCAGTGCCAGCTGCGCCACCAGAGACTCTGGGTTTGCACCCAGGCTCTGTCGTAACCGGCCGCGACCGGGAGGTCCGTGGGGCGACGCACAATTGGCCTAGCCCATCCGGGTTAGGGAGGGTTTGGTTTGGCCGGTAGGGAAATCCTTGTCTCATTGCGCACCAGCGACTCCTGTGGCGGGCCGGGCGCAGTGCGTGCTAACCAAGGTTGCCAGGTGCACGGTGTTTCCTCCGACACATTGGTGCGGCTGGCTTCCGGGTTGGATGCGCGCTGTGTTAAGAAGCAGTGCGGCTTGGTTGGGTTGTGTATCGGAGGACGCATGACTTTCAACCTTCGTCTCTCCCGAGCCCTTACGGGAGTTGTAGCGATGAGACCAGATAGTAGCTACTAAAACAATTGGATACCACGAAATTGGGGAGAAAAAGGGGTAACATTTTTTAAATATATATATAGAGTCGGCTCTATTTACTCCGATTTGAAAATGCAAGTTAGCATCAATGTAGACATAATGCAAGACTACAAATCCCTGCAAGCTTCTGCACGTCATCTCTAGCTGACACCTTTGCTAAAAGATATTGTGTCCATTTTAAACTTGTACGGGACAGTTCACAGAGTTGTCAATTTAAAGTAATGTAGCCAATTTAGTAATTACTAAATTTAGCTAACATGAAACAGTTAATCCAGAGATTCTTACCTTTGCCTCGATTAGGCAGTCTTGTCCAGATCATCATGGCATTTGTAGTTCTTTATGATAGCCACATTAGCAGCTAATTAGCATTTAATTTGAGGGGGGGTAAATGCAGGTGAATATATTGATAAAAGTCACCTTGTCCTAGAGAGATTTACACGTTTATCAAAATGTCACGTCAGGGTGAGCCTACACGAAACACAGCCCTCATCAAGTGTTTCTAAAATGAATGGTGGTTTTTCCAACAACCAATGAGCAACTCTGCCGTAAATTCAAGTGCATTTAGATGGGTTGGTAGTTTAGCAACAAAATCGACGCGTGCGCAACTATGGGGGAAAACTGGGTGGGTCGAATTAGAATGTTGACTACATGTAAACTATATTTAGTCTCCAATGTTTATTGAAAACGTACATAAATGTGCACAATGAGCACTTGTTGTCTCTCAAATACATCGTTACAGCTGTTGGTTAGCTAGCGAGTGAATTTGAGCCATATTAGCATAGACATCAAATCCGTCAAAACACCTCAAAACAAGACCTGGTATCAAGAACAAGATGAAACGAGCTGAAACAAGTCGCTTACGATTCCCCACATGGCAGATTCTTGTCAGTGTTGCTAGCAATCTGGCCATCCTGAATCACGACAACTCACCCATTTTGAAGCGTGCGCATTGTTTTCGGGAAGTTGTCAGCTAACCCATCTATTGAATGTTGAGATTACCCGAAAGGCCAGTCTCTTTGGCAGTGAAAAGGAGTGGAACGTAAGCTAAAGAGACAGTCTACTCACGTACACTGTTCCGTTGCAAAACGTATACCATATGTCATGTCAGTGCCTTCAGACCTTTACCGGAGTCCATGCATTACAGCCTGGTACTGTATTCAACTCAACCCGAGCAAAGCCTTTTTGTCCCCTCGAATAACATGCTGAGATGACCGAAGAAAGGACGTGTGTGGGTGACGCTTTCAAGCCTCTTCCATTAAGATAGCCACAATTTTAAAATACTGTAAAGGCATCAGACCAAATGTTTCATTGATGTCGGGCACCAACCAGGGATGTAACATTCATTCATTAGTACATAAACCATTTATCTTAATCGGATCTGTCGAAATTTCCCCCCAAAATTCCCAGCCATGCGTGATCCCTTTTCAGAGAGGACTTTGCGTGTACACAAGAGTAGCATTGGGAACACTTAATAATAAAGTGAATGAGTGAAAAGGCAGGCGGAAAGGGGTGGCGCTCAAACCCTTTCTTCACCTCTCCCACCTCTCCCATCTGACATGGCACTGGATTCAGAAAGAACACTGGAGAGGTCATTTCTGGGCACCAATTTCCTCTGAATGTGTTCCAAGTGACAAATGAGGTCAGGACTACTCCAGTGTCAGCACTGTATCAAAATCCTTGTACATCCGAAATGTACTTTACTAGTCAGCCAGAGAAGAAATGCATCTCGTAACCTAAGAATTTGCTTTTGTTGGCTACATTTTCCAAACAGTTAACTTGACCTGCTAGAACAGGATTCTCCCCTTTCGAATGATTGTATCGATACTCGTGCGATTACCCTAAACAGTGTAGAATAATGGAGGAGACTGTAGAGCCACAGTCATATACAATCAGCCTCTTCAGCATTTCTGGGCTAGCAATGTAATCCTTATCATGCTGTGAAGTTACTTTTGAGGCCGAAACAGAACTATATAGAAGCAGACAGAATCCTCTCCACCCCTCCACACTCACTTCCCAAACCTCATCCATCCCACGTATGAGTTCCCTTCCCTTCTCCTATCAGGGTGTCTCCCCTACCACAGAGATCTCGTTGACTCCTGTACAGAAAGCTTGGACCGCCTCAGCCCCTCAGCAGGGCCGGGGCTTACCCATGAGCACGTTGTCATGACAACAGCAGGGATTTGCCGCGACCTGTGTAGAGCGAGTGAGCTTTCAGATGTACTGTATGGGCTCAGAAGCTTGAATGGTGCAGGCAGCCCTTCTCCACTTCGCCCCATGGCCTTGATTTCCCATGCAATATACCCCCCCCCCCCCCCCTCAATCTGACTGGGTTACTTAATTTTGTGCGGATGAGGTGAAGCATCATCTTCACTTAGTCAATAGTATCAAGGTGCTGGTCCTTAGATGAGGTTGAGTGACGGATTGCTGAGACGGACTCTGTCTTCAAATTGACATGTATCCCTCTGAGTGCAGTCGCAGGTTCCACGTCTCCTACAGTACATGCCCTTATTGTCTAGCGGTCAGCCCCTCCCTCACCACCACGCGGTTCTAATGCAGGACTACAGAGTGAATTGATCTGATGTTGTATTCCAATTGCAAACAGGTAAGGTTTTTCTGTTAACATGTCACGTCCTATCAAATCCTTCCTGAATAGAGTTGCCTGTGCTGAACGGAACCGTAACATTGGACTGTGTAACGTCTAACATCCCTTATAGTCAGGACGATACATTCTAATCCACTAACTGGACGTCTAATCTATACTTTTAAAACTATGTTCTTGTACTAGAAGCCCATTTGTAGCGGTAATATAATGTTTCATTAGCTAAGTAGTGTGCTGTGTCTTAATCTACCCTTAACGGTTGGCCCAGAGATCCCATGCAGCCGTTCTGGCAGCGGGATGTCTGGTTTTGCATGCCATAGTCTAGATTGACTAACTGCTTGTTGTTGTCTTGTGTCTGTTGTGTGTGGCGCTTGTTTGGATGTTTTGGTCGTCTTATCTTGATGGTTGTCCAGCTCCATCCCGCCACTGTAACTGTTGACTCACCATCCATGTCTCCGACTGTCCCGTCAGTCCTGTTGCTCAGTGCACATACTGGATATATCTGTTGTTTATCTATGTTGGAAGGCGTCTCTCCTAAACTGGTCTCTTCTTCTTTCTTTTTTTTTCTCCTTCTTTTTTTGTTGTTGTTGTTTTCCCAACTGTCAACTTTCTGCAATGGCAGAGCATCTTGGGATTGAATTTATGGGTATGGAACAATCCTTCATTTGAATTCCCAGCTTGACTAGAGCTGTGTATTTGATCTCCTTCCGTTCTGTTTGACATTGCTTCCATTCCCTCTGGACTCTAAAGTAAATGGTCCCATTGATTGGTTAATCAATCTGTCAATCAACCATAACCGTAACTCACTGGGCTGCCCCGTGGAGCCGAATCTCCCTCTAACATTACCACGGGGTGTCCTAATCTGCAGCCCTCATGCACCACCACATGCACAGTACATTCGACCATGTAAACAATCTGTCAGGAGGGGCATGTAGCAGTTCTTCTTGATGAACTGGTTTTAAGGGACTATAGACCTGTAGAGCAGGTAGAAATCAATATGGAAGCCTGCTTGATTCATGGATCCTCCCTTTATGGAGTAGACTAGATTCCCCCTCCATCCATCCTCCACTCAGGGAGAAGTAGTGTCCTACTAGAGTCTCGACTCCCTCTGGAATCTTCTCTCCAGGGTTGATGACTTCAGACTTATCCGCGTAAGCCTCCATGGCCGTCCCCACGCCCGCTGTTTACCACAGAATAAACAGTGCGAGTGCGTAGTTTCGTGTGATTCTGTTGGCACACACCCTGGCTAGTGTTAACACTAGTGTGAATTGAATTGCATTACTCTGGAAGAGTTGTATAACCCCTCAGCCCTCCTTAGGCACAGAAACACACACACACACACACACACACACACACACACACACACACACACACACACACACACACACACACACACACACACACACACACACACACACACACACACACACACACACACACAAACAAATACACCTCCCTCTCTCTCTCTCGCTTTCCCACTCTCCCTCTATCTCTCTCGCTCCCTTTCATTCTCTCTTACAGACGCACACACACTGTTCAGTACTTCCCGTACTGTACTTTTAATTGATAGTGATGGTACATGTTTTAATGATCCACCCATTATAAAGCAGGAACTGTACCATGTTACAACTTGTATTAGCCGACACCAGAATCCCTCGCCACATCCCTGAGACACAGACAGGAGCTCAGGAATGAGTGCTGCAAATAGGACACCCCTGTTCTCCTCTCTCAACCAAAGGCCTTCAGGATTTGCTTTCATGTTCTCCCCTCTACCTCTGCCCCCCCCCTCCCCCCGTTAGCATGCTATGCCAGGTTTACAGTTGACTACCCCCCCTCCCTCCCCCAACATCCACGCTGCCCATCTTAACTGTGTCATTCTCCTCCTCCCCTCAACACTTCACCTCTAACCTCTAACCTCCTCTCATTTGAAACCTCACTATAGAGTTTTTGCAAGTCGACCTGCTCTGTTCTACCTGCACCCATCCATTTCTTTACTATGGCGGAGAATTGTCTGCACCAGTAGAATGCTTTGTGTGACTGGACTCTTTCGAGTGAAGTTACTGTGGTATGAGCATGTCATACCTTGTTTAGAGCGTACAGAAATAGTCTGTTCTTTCAGTACCTCCTTTCCCGAGGAATTGCCCGTGATGCTGGAGTTTTATATTTTCTTATGAGACCTCACTGTAAAAAATATAAAAAATACAATTTTGAAACTACAATTTGTGTGAGGCTCCGAGAATGTTTCTTCTCACTTTTAAAAATTCTTTATCACTAGATAACAACCAATATGGTTGACCTATTGCTCTTCTCCACTATAAATAAATACTAGCCTTGGTGATTTATTTATAGTGGCAGAAAACAGAGTTGCAGCGACAGGCTGTAAAATTGCCCATGCTGCCCGGTGAATGAAGGAAGTGGGAGAGAGAGAGGCAACCTCCGATGGGTGGGAGCTGTACAAATACAATTCATTTTTATGACATTATTCATCATAGGCCCACTACTACCATCAGTATTTCCCCCTGGCCTGCTCCTTCTTCCCCTCAACTCTCCCCTGGTTAAGCCACGTTCTCCTCCTCACAGGAGCACTTCTACGGGAAAGGAAAGCGGTTGAAAATGTGTTTTTAGTTTATTTTTAGTTGATCATAAAAAAACGACACGTCAAACGACATGTAATAATAGTTTCAAAAATAGTTTTATTTTTATAGTTCATTTGTGTTATATTTATAGCATTGAATGTAGAGCATGTTCAAAGCCTGCAGGGTCCCCTTACCTGCGATTCTGCTTGTTTGAGTGCCTCTGTGTAAAATGGTCTTGCAGAGCGGGCAGTGAGAGGTTGAGCGGCCTCTGTCTAGCTGTGTTGATCTGATGGGCTTCCAGTCAGACGGGATCTCTTGGATGAATGAGGCACTCTTACAATCAGAGTGGCAGATTTGGGACAGCTTTTCTGTTTTCAACCTGTTTAGAGCAGACCTCCATTAGAGCGATGCCTCTAGAACAGTGATCCAGAACAGTGACATGAGTTACAGTAAACCCAGACCTCCATTAGAGCGATGCCTCTAGAACAGTGATCCAGAACAGTGACATGAGTTACAGTAAACCCAGACCTCCATTAGAGCGATGCCTCTAGAACAGTGATCCAGAACAGTGACATGAGTTACAGTAAACCCAGACCTCCATTAGAGCGATGCCTCTAGAACAGTGATCCAGAACAGTGACATGAGTTACAGTAAACCCAGACCTCCATTAGAGCGATGCCTCTAGAACAGTGATCCAGAACAGTGACATGAGTTACAGTAAACCCAGCCCAACAATTCTCACTGCATTTGCGCAGCACGGATATGCTACAGCAATTAAAATACATTTCATGTAAATTGAATGTCGATCATCCACATCTCTAGAGAATGCTGTACAAATTCCCCAGTTAATGTCAGCCGTCTAAATGTCAAACACTTCGACTACATTTCTACCAAACACCCCAGGCTTCTTGTTTGGTAAAGGATGTTGAAACCACAATTATTCCTGTAAAAACAATTCATATTTACTAGCTTTTAACTGGCTTTTGTGCATTAGCCATTATAATAAGGGGCTGGAGTTGGACTGTCAGCGAGCTCATGTTTCCGAACGTTCACAACAGTCGGTACAGTAAGTCTGCCGCTTTGAGACGTGTGCAGAGGGAGAGCAGCATCTGTGGTATCGGTTAGTGTGGGAGTATAGAACCTGTGGAGACAGGAGCAGGGGGTGTGGGATCAGGATCTGGTGTGATGGGATACAAATGGGGTTAACACCTTCCACTTCAAGGGGCTGATGTTGTTTTGTTCCCCCCCCCCCCCCCCCCCCCCCCTCCCCCCCTTGTACTTTGCGTGCCTGTACCTGTGTCCACAGAGGCGGAGGAGCTCTATCAGAAAAGAGTCCTGACAATCACGGGTATCTGCGTGGCTCTGTTGGTGGTGGGAATCGTGTGTGTAGTGGCCTACTGCAAAACCAAGTAAGTCAACCCAGGGCAGTATACAATGGGTTTAGTTGCGTTAGATAGCCCTGGAGCGGAGATAACAGTCTATGCCAGGATCTATGTGAGTGACTGGGGGTAATATCTTCCACAGGAAACAAAGGAAGAAGATGCACAATCACCTGCGGCAGAACATGTGTGCAGATCACCCCAACCGGAACCTAGCGAATGGACCCAATCACCCAGGACCTGGCCCTGAGGAGATACCCATGGTAGATGTGAGTCACACATTCATTCATTATTTTACTGACTGACCGGTTACTGGTTTTGATGGATGGGTAAGTTGATTTTTGATTTAAATGTTTGTTTGTGGAGTTTTTGTACCATGGGATCCGAAATGGTACTTTCCTATAGTGGACCATGTGTACTCTCTTGAAGGGTAGGGATGTCACAGGTTAACTGCCTTCAGTAACTAAGCCTCTCCTTCCAGAACATACCCACGTGGTCAATCAACAGAGCTTCGCATCTGTCAAGACAGTCTTTGTGGTAGTATATGTGCGTAAAGTTACATGATTTCATGCCATCTCTCCAAACCCTTTCCCTCTGTGTGTTTTTAGTACATCTCAAAGAATGTTCCTGCAACGGAGCGTGTCATACGGCACGGAACAGTGGCTTCTTTCCCCGGCAGCCACGCGTCTTCCAGATCTCACAACTCCTATACCCATGCACGCTCATCCACTCACAGGTAACCCGTCACTCAACATCCACAGCTAAATGTTTTGACATGCACATTCGCGCACACAGGAAAATGATTCACACAGGCGCACACTGGACTATACTCCGGTTCAGCCCTATGTTTTGGTCCTCTCTCGTTTCAGACACGAGGAGCGGACGTGGAGCCTGGAGCGGACTGACAGTGTCCTCTCGGACTCGCCGGGCATGATGTCGTCCTCCGTGGGGACCAGTAAATGCAACAGTCCTGCGTGCATGGAGGCCCGGGCCAGGCGTGCCGCACACTGTGGCTTTACTGTGCCCCACCGGCCGGGATTGCAGTACGGAGACTCGTTCGACTCGCTGGGGGACTCTCCACACAGCGACAGGTGGGAAGGGAACACGGCCCATCTCTGTGGTTATGGCACCGGGGCATTTTCTAGTGCCCACCATAGGAGGCCTCGTTTTACAGCTGGCTCTCTATCAGCCCCTAGAGGCCAGCGAGGGCACTTTGAAAGTGTCAATGGCAAATACTATATCATAGGCAGGCAGACATGGTGAGATAGGCCTACTGTAGGACAGACGGATCACAACATTGCTACTGTTCTTGTGCCTTGTTCTGATAAAGGATATTGTAGGTATACAAAAATGCAGTTATATCCAGTTGTATTTTCCTGTATTAAGGTGTGAAGTGTTTTGCGTGTCAAAGCCGGTCGAAAGGAGAGATCCCACAGGCAGCTTTCTTGTGAAGGATCTGCTGTGTCAAGCCCACTGTTCTGTACTGTACTCCCCTAACTCTGTATGGCAGCAAAACAGGAGGCTGAATACCGTAAGGACTTCATTAAGACACGGAGGGCAGAACAACAGATCTGATCTCTGGGGTGGAGCTCTAGCTAGCAGGTCTCTGGTGTGGTTGTCAACTCTACTGTGACCTCCGCCCTGGGTTGCCGTATGCCTAAATATCGAGCGCCGGTGTTATTGTAGGGACACATCTTCATCGTTTCCAGAGGCTTAGAGAAGTTTACAGAACTTTGGTTTCTATTTACTCATTTCAGCTGGAAACCAATGACCACTCATTTGTTTCAATTAGGATGTTAAGATTTTAGTTTTAGAGTGTTTTTAAGTTGGTGAGAGTGCGCTCATCCAATAGCTACAGTAGGCTAACATTAACGTTTGACTGAACAATGCTAATCTTTCCAACAGGATTACAGTGGAACAGTGATTAACTTTATTTTAGATTTGCCATTGGATCTTTCAGATGCTTTTTCCTAAAGTGTGTACTGTGTTTTTCCTCCAGTGCCATAGAACATATGTAGGAAGAGGGACTGTACTGGGGGAGAGGGACACTAGTTCAACACATTGTACAAACTAAATATTAAAGCACCTCAAAACCCAGCGCAACACACACACTGATGTTTTTCCTAGGTATAACCCTCCCTCAGGCTAAAGGCAGTGTTGGGGAGTATTGAACTACATGTAGGCTAGTCTGTCTTGCAATTTGTAGTATATAACATTTTAGATTGACGTCCAATCATTTTTCACAAAGTAGTTTGGATGTAGTGAACTACTTTTTCAAAGTAACTCGAAGTATTGTTATCTATGCGTAGTCCCTTTACAAATGACGTAGACTAATCTGTAACCCCCCACATTGACCCCCTGTATATAGCCTCATTATTTCTTGCGTTACTTTTTGATTGAACCGATTTTTTATTATTTTTTAAAACTTTAGTATATTTACTAAATATTTTCTTAACTCTATTTCTTAAACCGCATTGTTGGTTAAGGGCTTGTAAGTAAGCATTCCACCGTAAGGTCTACTACACCTGTTGTATTCAGCTTATTTGGCAACATTTGATTTGATTTAGTTAAGTTAACTATATGTTTCTTAAGAGTAGCTGTAGTGTGTCATAACTTCTTCTAGTGGGAAGTAATTGGTAGCTCGGTTAACTAGATTTTTAGAGAACCTTCCCCAACACTGGTTAAATGTCACATTAACTGATAAGATGAACACATTTATTAACATAACAAAGATATAGCAAACTGACTGAATGAACAGACGAATAAGGATGTCACAAACACCATCCACACACAACTGACAAACCTCTGCTCAATAACTCAACGTCTCTTACTGCTGTTAGTGGATGGTGGGTCCCTGTCCCACGTCACTCTGTTAGACATGACATCTAACTCAGCTGCTGCTGTTTGGCCTGGTCCTCTCTCTCCTCTCCCCACCCTTCTCCTCCCCACTCCCATCTTCACCCTCACCACAGGTATGTGTCGGCCCTGACGACACCGGCCCGCCTCTCTCCAGTGGACTTCCATTACTCACTGCCCCCGCAGGTGCCTATCTTCCAGATCACCTCCCCCAACACCAGCCAGGCCATGTCCCTGCCGCCAGCCGCCCACACCCGCTACCCTCTGGAAGATGACCAGCCTCTGCTGCGGCGCTACCAGGTGCCCCTGCACGACGTCCAGCGCCAGGAGCCCTACCGGCAGCAGCGCCGCACCTACCTGAACGACAGCACGGGCAGCCTGCCCTCCAGCCCCTACCGGCTGGCTGAGGAAGAAGACTACGAGACCACGCAGGAGTACCTGTCCTCCCGAGAGCAACCAAAGAGAAGTGGGCCTGGTGGTGGAGGGGGTCGGCGCTTGCGGAGGTCCAGGCTGAACGGCCACGTAGCGCCGCGAGGATACGAGGCATCACGGGACTATGGCTCTCGCAGCTGCCTGACGGACAGCGAGTCGGAGGAGGAAGAGGGCGAGAGCACGCCCTTCCTCAGTATGCAGAATATGAACGCGGAGCCCTCCACCATCTACAGGCCAGCCGACAGTCGGACTTCTCAGTCGCACTCTACGGGGCGGCACGGTGCACGCGGGAACGTACAGACCAGACAGACGCACTCGCGGTCCAAACCGGACAATGCACCCCACTAAAGAACGAAGTCGACCTACCAACAAAAAATCTATATACTATAAACCTGCACCTATAAGAAATATTTTTATTTTATATAACTGACAGATATTCTAAACAAATGAAATATTTATTTTCATTTTAGCAAAAGTTGTCTACTAGTTAACAGCAAAGACTTTTTTTATAGGGAAAACTCTATTTATATGTACATTTTGATTTACAGCATAAAAACACGTGCCAATTTTTTCACTACTTAAAAAATAGAGTAATATTGTGGTGCCTTTTGCTGTGTGCCGATGCCAGAGGACCAGTGGAGATTTTTGCTGTGTGCCGATGCCAGAGGGCCAGTGGAGATTTTTGCTGTGTGCCGATGCCAGAGGGCCAGTGGAGATTTTTGCTGTGTGCCGATGACAGAGGGCCAGTGGAGGTTTTTGCTGTATGCTGGATGCCAGAGGGCCAGTGGAGAATTGTTGCTGTGTGCCGATGCCAGAGGGCCAGTGGAGAATTGTTGCTGTATGCCGATGCCAGAGGGCCAGTGGAGGTTTTTGTAGCCTTTTCTTATATGGACATCATTTTTTTTATACACGTTTCCTCTTTTGGCTTTTTTTTTTCTTTCTGGGAGTCTAGCCCCATTTGAACATTACTCCTCCCCTTCCACATCATGCAATATAAACCACTTAATCATAAGGTGTATGTTTACATTAATATCATTTGCCTATAGGGTTTATCATTTTTGGCATCCAATAGAAAATCTGATAAATGCAACACAGGTCCTTTTTGCTCTCTGAGTGAAGGAGTGTGTGTGGGCATGTGTGTGTGTGTGTGTTGTACCAACTCATTGCTCTATTGGGCACCAAAGCAAGCGGAATCAGTAGAGGAAAGCTGCTGATGCACAGTGAGGCCCAACCTGGGTTCCAGGGTTGTGCTGCTGTTGGGTAGAGAGTTCTGTTGGGTAGAGAGTTCTGCATGTTGTTGCTTGATGTGTGTTTACAGCTGCCTCACCTAACCTCAACCACCCCACCCCGGCCATCCTTGTCCCAACAAGGTAAGGCTTGTCTAATGTCCCCCTCCTTGACCCAACAGGGTAAGGCTTGTCTAATGTCCCCCTCCTTGACCCAACAGGGTAAGGCTTGTCTAATGTCCCCCTCCTTGTCCCAACAGGGTAAGGCTTGTCTAATGGCCCCCTCCTTGTCCCAACAGGGTAAGGCTTGTCTAACGGCCCCTCCTTGTCCCAACAGGGTAAGGCTTGTCTAATGTCCCCCTCCTTGTCCCAACAGGGTAAGGCTTGTCTAATGTCCCCCTCCTTGTCCCAACAGGGTAAGGCTTGTCTAATGTCCCCCTCCTTGTCCCAACAGGGTAAGGCTTGTCTAATGTCCCCCTCCTTGTCCCAACAGGGTAAGGCTTGTCTAATGTCCCCCTCCTTGACCCAACAGGGTAAGGCTTGTCTAATGTCCCCCTCCTTGTCCCAACAGGGTAAGCCTCCAACGTCCTGGCTTATCTGTGATTCTGAAGAAGAAATGCCACTTGTCAGTGTACAGTAGCAGTTAGTCTGCCATCAGTGATAGTGGCTCAATACAAAGAGACTTTCTCCCATGACCCCCATGCCGCCTCTTCCTCACCTGTCCGTTTTGTCCCCGTGGTCAGAGTAAAGGGCCGCACAGCGTCTCAGGACTTCCACCCCCCCCCCCTCCCCCCTCCACCATCAGACCTACCTAGGACTTAAGGTCCCCCCCAAGGACATTAAGGTCACACCCAACTTGCTATTCCTCTGAGCACTCCCATCTAGAGAAAAGTAAAGCAGTGTTGAACAGAACAGAACACACTACACCAATACAAGATAAAAAGCTGTGAAACTTTGGAGGGTCATAAAATGCCAAAATATGCAAACTTTCCATTTTGCTCTGTCTGACATCATTTTCTAAGAGGCGATTGTAGTGTGTTGTGTGAAACCTATGTAATGCCTGCAGTGTAGAAGAAGAAGAAGCACCATGATAGGAATACATATTTACATCATTATTATAATTTTAATGCAGTTATGCAGCCATTGCTCAAATTGTCAAAACATTTTTTTTGGGGGGGGGGGGTTCATGAATTCTTATCTCACTATGTCGAGACCAAGCAGACAACACACAAGTCTACAGGAATGACTAACCACTTTAAAGGGTCTCATACACTAACGTCGAGCGCTGCTCAGTCTTGTGGATAAGGATAGGTATTTGTTGCCTGTTATGAAGTATGTCACTAAAAGTTAACAAACTGTTTGTTCAAACTTCTCTGTCCTCCACTCCAAAAGAAATATTGCAGGAGCTTGTTTTGGCAATCCATTTGAATTGTAGTGACAGAAAACTGTTGATAATCTTGCAGAACTGGTCATATACATTTTGAAACGTAACCAAAAAAACTCTAATGACTGTACCAGGACAAATCATCTGCTTAATCTAGATGACAACCAAACTGACAAGTAGGTTTTGAAACAGAACGTGTATCTGTTGTATGATGAAAGGCAGAGTGACACAGACACATAGACACTGGTTTTCACTGTCTCATCTCCCCTATGGATTCTCTCTCCTTCCGGGTCCTTCACAGTCTGGGTCTAATTTTGTATGTTTGAAAAAAAAATGCAAAAGTAGACCGTGCTTCTTTAGTTAGTTTAAATGTGATACCCCCACCCCCATCTTGCCCCTCTCCTCACCTGACAGAAGTGCTGCCAGATTCATCCTGTGTTTCCTTTTTTCTTCCCTCCTCGCTTGAAATGTTTGAACACCTCTCCTCTGCATGTGCTTGTGGTCAAGGTTAGATGGCGTGCATGGTGAAGAAGCAGCAGACATTTTTTTAGTTTTTGGTCAGTGAAAGTGTATTTCATTTCACATTCAGCAATAAAAAAAAGCCCCCCCCCCCCCCCCCCCCCATGTCCATTCTTGGAATATGCTAGAAAAAATGTGAGATTGTCATAGATTGTTAAATAAAATGAAAAAATTATCCACCTGTTCATATGATAAAATAAATCTTGATTCATATCATTTTAACATAAGCGGTCATCCTCTGTGCAGGGCTTTGGTGTGTTTTGAGATATCCTTAGCCATTGGGTTGAGGTATGACTGGTTTTGGGGAACTTCCTGCTTGTGACATACTGTTTGTTTCCAGTATCTGAAGTGTGTGTGCTGTGATACATCTCTTGGACAGTAACCCTGTCCAAGTGTGCCATTTCTCCAATATCTTGAGATATGGGACCACAGAAACCAGGGGAAACATTGTTCGTTCTCTGTTACGCACAAGGTAAGAGTTAGGAAAAATGCTCCCTTGTACACACAAACTAATGAATAGTGTACTAGACTGTGTGTCTGCTAAGGACACCGTGTATAGTTTAGGTAGACTGCTGGTACTGTACAAGAAACAGGCATACACGAGTTTGAGTGTCAAAATGTACACACTGGAAACAGGACACTTTTGACACTGTAGTACTCCAGCTGCTCACACTGTGGTTCAATGTCAAAACAATTCTTTCTGACTTCTCGCAAGACATTTCCAAGACCTTCATCTGGCTTTCATCATCGCGAACACATTTATTTCCCTTCGATGACCCTGATCAACTAGCAGTTATGTGGCGCTAGTTCTCACCGGTAAATCCTGACATGCTAAAATTTGGAACACGTGTGTCATGTTATTTCACTTCTGTCAAACCAATTTTAAAACAAGTCAGTGAGTGATTTGGGGATTTCACCTCGATACTGTGAGAGGACTCCTTGGAATATACCGCAGTAGTATTTGATCCTATTCCAAGTACTGCTATTATTGCCGACTGTTTCCCACTCATTTAAAGATCAACACGCATTGCAACATGTTGAACTCGCTCACACACAAATCTTGCATTCATGGTACCTTTTTCAAAGCGACGCTTGTAAATCAGTGTCCCAGACTGCCAGCCTTTGCAGGGAGAGCGCATGCTTGAGAAACAGCATTTTGTTTTCTCACAAACTCTTAAACATATCTGTCATGTCCACTTTACAACAGCCTTATGAAGGCTAATGGCGGGTTCAATCAAAGAGTAACCAATTTTCACCACTTTTCTTTATATTTTGCGAGAAATGTACCTGCTGACCCTTCGCATCCTTGGAAATCAATCTGAATTGTGGCTATCAAATGCTAGAGAAGTGATTGCTTCCTAGGGAATATTGTGCGATATTTCTCCATGCTTCATTCAACTGTTCAGATCAATTTGGCATCTCTGTGCTTCTCTGTTCCAGTACATCTGCTTTGCACGTCTTTGCAAGGTCTGTGAAAACAGCATTACTGTAAATATTCAAGGCCAGCGGTAGACTCTTTGTCCATTCGCATCAATTGTCACGTCGGGGAGAACTCAGCCTCTTTTTATCTGAAGAATATGGGACTGAACGAACGTCTGTCTCGTCAGTCACGGATTAGAACACCATCTATCTTGTATTTCCAGTATGCCTTGCCTTACAGACATGACTCACTCGCAGCGCTTATGGGGAAAAGAAGCCCTCTCTTGGTAGGGATTATTATTTGTTAGTCCATTGGCAGGTGAAGGGTGGATCTCTGGGAAAATAAATCGCACCGCTGCATTACCTCATCCTGTTCCCATCAACTTGGGTCAAGAAGCCTCTTTCACTAATTTGATAGAAGACATGATTATCCATGTTCATTATTATTTATTTTTGTTATCCGATAAAATGGACCAGACAGTGCATGTCCATTGACGCACATGTTTGCTTATAAAACACACACACAGTAATAAACCGTGACTGCTTCCTATCATTATTTGATGCTTGTAAACCTCTGATGGTATTTCCTTGGCTAATAGTTTGGTGTGGAACCCTTCCAAGTGCATGCTTTGTCAAAGCAGGCCTTGTGAGGGAGGGCCTTCCTTCCCCAGCACTGTTAGAGCCGGGTGTGGCCGTGGAACCTAACCCTCCACTGATTGCTCTGTAATTGCAGGTCAGCTCCGCATGGATTCACCTTGTAACAACTGAATGAGTATAACATGTAAGGATAACATAGTCATTCAGTCGGTCTCCCCTCTGTCTCGCAATGGAGTTGTGCATAGTCTGACCTGTTACAGGTCCCAGTCTAGAGTCTGGTTTTACATTTCCTCCTGAAATGTGTATTCAGGTCATGTATTCCAGCAAAAACAAAACCAAGGTCAAGAATAAATCCTATTTTCCTTCCTAGTGTGGATCAGGCAAGATATCTCATACACTAAAAATACTTATCGTCTGCAATGAAGGCCGCTGTTCCTTGCATTGAAGACGACTAGATGGTAATAGGTGTTTCCAAACATTGCTAAATGTTTTTGTTTTAATTGGGATTGCATTTGAATGCAATCATTAACCGGTGAACTTTTTGGTGTTTTCATTTAGGATCCCCCAATAGCTGTTGTCAAAGCAGCAGCTACTCTTCCTGGGGGGGGGGGGGGGGGGGGGTCCACACAAAATGTGACAACGGCTCAAGGACAGAACGACATTAAAAAAAATGTTTTAAAGGCCTACGTAGCCTACAGTACATATCAATGCATAGACACAAACGACCTGGGGAGAGGCGTTGTGTCGTGAGGTGTTGCTTTATCCGTTTCCTTTTTGAAAGCAGGTTTGCTGTTCCCTTGAGCAATACGAGATGGAAGTTCCGTGCGATCGTGGGGGTAAATCAAGCACAACGGCCAGAACACTTCAGCACTTCAGAGATCAGAAGAGTCTTTCATGTCCGGTACCGTAAGCGATCAACCAAAGCAAAAATAAAAAGACCTATGACACGCTAAACCCGGGAAAGTGTATATAAACCAGTATTGCAGTGTTTTACCAAGATATAACACCGATCACAGTACATGCAGTGTGCTGGTTACTACAAAAGCCAATAAGGTCATCGACAATTCAGTCACATGACTTGCTTCTGTACTTGTACATTGCCGCATCCCAACAGGGTATGGATAACATTTTTGGAGAAAAAATAATAATAATCTTGAGAAGGTATGACACTTTGACCTTCCACACAACTCCCAACGAAACACACAGATGTTAAACACCCCTGGAAGCGGACTTGAATTCAGTCACACGCGAGAAAGGGAAAGCACATTTCAAGGGTTAACGTACATCAACCCTTTCCAACCCTTTCAGGTGCATTGGAGGAAGAAACAATAAAGTTCAAGTCAAAAGAACCCCCACTACACTGTGCTTGCAAAGTAGCACCATTTATTGATTGTAATACCGTTTCTGCCTTTTGGCCTTTGCCAGAAAATCTGGGTTCTGATCTGGGTTGACAATTCATTGTCTTGTCAGTCCTTACACCTATAGCTCCATCTTTGAAATTGATCGTGGTTACATTTTCAAATGTACATTTTTACAAATCTCTCCGAGGTTGTTAGGTGTTGAGTTAAGGTTGCTTACTGCATCAATGCTACTGCTTACCCTCATGCTTCGCTCTATTTCTCTCTTTCAATCTCTTTCGGTCTCAATTTCTCTTTTTTTGCTCTCTTTGTGTCTCCTTGCCCACGCTCTCTGAGGGTCAACCTTTAAGTGTAGGATTGGCCTTAGTGAGAGGTGTGTATAAGTACACCTTAAAAACAAAGGTGTGTCAGAGAACTTCTACCAAGACTGCTACTGAGTGCGCCCAAGCCGTTTCCAGTAGACCAACATTATGGCCACACAGTGCAAGTCTACAGTACCTTCTATTTACCATCAGCTTGTGTCTGGCTGCTGGGAGCTTGGCCCATATACCTCCTCTATGCAGTAAGTCAGAGAATGTTTATTCTTTGTAAATTTAACTAGATGGTAAAATAATTCATTCATTCAATGTCACCAGATTAAAGAATAAATAAAGAGGGGGGGGGGGGGGTGCGAGGTTGCATTTCTATTTGAGAAATAGTTTTCTAGCTTTTGGTGTAACTATATACTTGAAATTCATATGTTTTTTTGTTTTTTTTACAGTCTCACCACCATTGATGGACGGCATTGGAAATAAGGTTCGAGGGGGTGTGGTATATGGCCAATATACCACGGCTTGGGGCTGTTCTTAATCACAACGCAATGCGGACTGCCTGGATACAGCCCGTAGTAGTGGTATATTGGCCATATACCACAAACCCCCAAGGTGCATTATTGCTATTATAAACTGGTTACCAATGTAATTAGAGCAGTAAAAAAACATTTTTTTTGTCATACCTGTGGTATACGCTCTGATATACCACGGCTTTCAGCCAATCAGCATTCAGGGCTCGAACCACCCAGTTAATAATAAACTATAAACTATCCATAGGTCTATTACTGTATGTATGTTTGAATCTGATACCTACAAAAATAAATCATCTTTAATTAAAACATGGGATGTTTTTGTGAAAATTTCAAATATATAATCTCCACGATGGTATTCAAGCCAAATACGGCTATTCACCCACAATCAGAACACCATCCACTGCTGGCTGGACAACCATAAAGATCAGCATACTACACAACACAAAGCATGCCCACTGTATGGAGCTGCAGCAGACATAATCCTCTCCCCAGCCTCCCCTTTCAAAGCTACTAGCACTATACCATCAGCCACCAGGCCCCAAGGTTCACTTCCTCTATTTTATAACAGGCAATGATAAACTACTCAAACAATTCCCAGGCAACATAAAGGTTGTTCAAAGGCATGGGATCTATTTCTAACAACCTCCCTGTTCCATAACCTCCATTCAGTTCCAGTTGTCCATTGTGTGTGTGCTTCAATGAAATAGAAAAATACTCCGTACTGGACCATGTGTCTTCAACTCCTCCACCAATGCACCATAGTGTCAGTACAAGCCCTGAATCACCTAATAACTCAGACCCTCTAGTTTACATACAGTAAAAGGTTCCATGATCCAGTCCTCTCTGACATTCTACTTCTCGTCCTCAGTGATGACTCACACTATGCCGTTAGTCTGTCTTTATTTTGGTCGTTACGCTTATAGCCGTCATAACACATACCACTCAGTAAATGATGCTAGGTCAAATTGATGACAAAACGAGAGATTAAGGATGGTTCACGCATGAAACACAAAATTACAGCAATCCCTTTTCCGCTTTTAAAAACATCATTTTTTTCTTGTTTTACAGCAGACAGGGGACGGGGGGGATTAACACAGTCATTTAGGTGTCAGCCTTCTTCAGTGTGCGTGCATGATCATATGTTAATATTAATACCAAACAATCAAATGGATACAAATCAAGCGAGCATGTTTATCCAGACCAGTTTTTTTATTTATTGCAAAACCCCAGAGTAGACGGCCTACAGGGAGGAGGTGAGGGCCCTCGGAGTGTGGTGTCAGGAAAATAACCTTACACTCAACGTTAATAAAACAAAGGAGATGATCGTGGACTTCAGGAAACAGCAGAGGGAGCACCCCCCATCCACATCGACGAGACAGTAGTGGAGGTGGAAAGTTAAGTTCCTCGGCGTACACGTCACGGACAAACTGAAATGGTCCACCCACACAGACAGTGTGGTGAAGAAGGTGCAACAGAGCCTCTTCAACCTCAGGAGGCTGATGAAATGTGGCTTGTCACCAAAAACACTCAAACTTTTACAGATGCACAATCGAGAGCATCCTGTCGGAGTGTATCACCGCCTGGTACAGCAACTGCTCCGCCCACAACCGTAAGGCTCTCCAGAGGGTAGTGAGGTCTGCACAACGCATCACCGGGGGCAAACTACCTGCACTCCAGAACACCTACACCACCCGATGTCACAGGAAGGCCAAAAAGATAAAGAAGGACAACAACCACCCGAGCCACTGCCTGTTCACTCTGCTATCATCCAGAAGGCGAGGTCAGTACAGGTTCATCAAAGCAGGGACCGAGAGACTGAAAAACAGCTTCTATCTCAGACTGTTAAACAGCCATCACGAACATTGAGTGGCTTGCTGCCAACATACAGACTCAATCTCTAGCCACTTTAATAATTGGATGTACTAAATGTATCACTAGCCACATTAAACAATGCCACTTTATATAATGTTCACATACCCTACATTACTCATCTCATATGTATATACTGTGCTCTATACCATCTACTTCATCTTGCCTATGCCGTTCAGCCATCGCTATATGTACATATTCTTAGTCATTCCTTTACACTTGTGTGTGTGTGTATAAGGTAGTTGTGAAATGGTTAGATTACTTGTGAGATATTACTGAACGGTCGGAAATTAGAAGCGTAAGCATTGCTACACTCGCATTAATTAACATCTGCTAACCACGTGTACGTGACCAATACAATTAGATTTGATTAGCAAAAAAGGGAGTCTGTTGGAAAATGCAAAACACAATGGAAGACAATACGCTTTAATGGGCAACACAGAATATCATGATGTCATCCTAGAGGTAATGGCCTTTACAATTATAGCTGCTAATGTGATAAACCAATTCAGGAATAACGGTACACAGTTGTATAACATTTATTTTTCGAAGAGACTTAAGTATGATAAAGTCATTGTGCCTTGACTAAAGGATCCTGCCCTGTATGTCGATCTTATAGATCATTTCATCTATATTCTTTATTGAAAGGTTTATGTTTAGGCAATACAGAGGCTGGCAAAAGTATTCACCCCTAATTGTTCCTCTTTTGTTGCCTTACAACCCCCCCTAAAAAAAAAGTTTAATTCAAGGTTGTATCATTTGATTTACACAACATTACACACTTTGAAGATGCAAAATATTTTTTTTTGTGAAACAAACAAGAAATAAGACAAAAAAAACGGAAAACTTAAGCGTGCATAACTATTCATCCCCCCCAAAGTCAATACTTTGTAGAGCCACCTTTTGCAGCAATTACAACTGCAAGTATCTTGGGGTGTCTCTATAAGCTTGGCACATCTAGCCACCAGGATTCCTGCCCATTCTTCAAGGCAAAACTGCTCCTTCAAGTTGGATGGGTTCCACTGGTGTACAGCAATCTTTAAGTCATACCACAGATTCTCAATAGGATTGAGGTCTGGGCTTTGACTAGGCCATTCCAAGACATTTAAATATTTCCCCTTAAACCACTCGAATGTTGCTTTAGCAGTATGCTTAGGGTCATTGTCCTGCTGGAAGGTGAACATCCATGCCAGTCTCAAATCTCTGGAAGACTGAAAGAGGTTTCCCCTCAAGAATTTCCCTGTATTTAGAGCCATCCATCATTCCTTCAATTCTGACCAGTTTTCCAGCCCCTGCCGATGGGGTTGGGTTTGCGCCATACATAGCGTTTTCCTTGATGGCCAAAATTCTCAATTTGTTTTATCTGACCAGAGTACCTTCTTCCATAGGTTTATGGAGTCTCCCAAGTGCCTTTTGGCAAACACCAAACATGTTTGCATATTATTTTATTTAAGCAATGGCTTTTTTTTAATTGCATATTACACCTGCTTTATGCTTTACAACTGCAATAACTCATGAGGAAGGCTCAAACAAGGTTCATGTTTAATGAGTGTTAAATCAGACAAAACATCCTGAAATGGAGACTGTGTACCACTTACCTTCAAAGGGTTTGGTGCTACAGGAGCCATGGCTCAGGGGAAGATCCTTGGGTCAATGTGGTTTGAGAAGGTGAGGAAAAGGGATGTGAGGAATAGAGAGAAATGAATTGCGAAAGAGCCTTTTGTGACCACCTGTCTTTTTGATCCTCAGTATGACTTTCTATGACATGGTGCTCGGACTGGAGGAACCTGACATTTTCAACCCTCCTTTCTGTGACAAAGCAGAGTTGAACAGCGATCACGCACTAAAACGTTTCTTTGATGCCCTCATTTCAGTTCATCGTGATGCATCAGATCATTTTCCACTATGATCATTTAAGTAATTACAATAGATTAATTTAGTTTATGAAGTAAACAAACATCTTGACTCCTTTTTATGTTTTAACCAGATGGCATTAGTGTTAAATACGAGACGGGCATATTCAATAAGTACTTTAGGGGTCCATAGGAGCACAACTCTGTAGATATTTTCAAACGCACAGACTTAGATATGAAATCCAAATCTACACTAACAAATTAAACTGAGCCAAATAAAAGCAAACTCCTTGTCTCAATAACTGACATAGCACAAAGATGCACAATAAAAACCAATGCACCATATTATATAAATGTCTATGGCAGCGTATTATATTGTAATAGCAGCTACTGGCCAACAGATGGTGGTATTGATAGGGGCTGGATGAAATCTTGACCCTTTCAAGAGTATCAGTGCTACAGTACTTACATCATAACCCAAAAATAACATTGTTGCAGGTATGTGAAATGGTTAATATCTTGGTATATACCCATAGTAAAGCAGAAAGAACCTGATATACTGTTGGTGGCCACTGATATTAAACAGACATTTCTTTCTATTCTATTTAATGGGTGGTGTTGGCATTAATGAGAATCACTTAACATGCACATTTGATACTAGACCATTTTAAAGTTTAAATATGTTTATTATCATTATTGTAACATACTCCTTGTTTGAAGAAGCCAATTCAAATTCACAAATCTTGATGTTGTGCAGCCATTCTATTGGCAGACACTCAGACTGGAGTGAAGAGGTAGTTCATGGAGGTTGGGGATTTGTTCCATGTTTTTAAGAGGAGTTTTTTTGAAGTGATTGGTCCCAGGAGGGTCTTGAGTAAGTAGAGAATGTACGGGACGTCCCAGTTAAGACATGTTAAGTTATTCTTTCTTCTTGTAGTTCTCAATGTTGGCGAGAACCCAGCCGGAAGGTCCCAGGATAGCCACTGCGAACATCCCCAGTCCGATGACTGTCTCCTACAGAAAGGGAGAGAGCGCAAACATGGTTACATTATTCCAGGCAAGGTGCCATGTTGAGTAACGTTACAGAATGATCAAATGTATAGAACAGATTGCCTCAAATTGAGGCTCAATGTCATGTGCTGAATCATCGGTGACTAGCAATGTTACCTAACTAGCTAAAGTAGCTACATAGCTAACACGACCTTGGAGATTAACGCAATAAAGCGTTAGCAAATGATCACAATAGCAATAATAGAATACACTTTTACATTATGAATACCTATAGTTTCCTATCAAGGGTATATAGCCACAAAACACAACCGCGATCTGACAGTGTCAGCCGGCGTTGGCAAGGTAGTTGTGCATCCTTGCCTGTCACGAACTGACCTAGCTTGCTAACGTTAACGTGACCTTCCAGTCCAACTAAAATGTCCAACATTTTTTGGGGCTAAAATAAGACATCTATGCAACACTCGTGACTCGTTGCGATGTTACCCCACCAAAGTGGAATTATGACAATTAATTGATAAAAATGCCGCTAGATTTAGTTAGTTAGCTGGCTAACAGGCCTAACATCATACGGATGTATGCCGCTACTACGACGAGCTAGCTACTAATGATTTTCTTGTCTGTATGAAAAATACAGGTACAATTACTTACAGCAGGGCCGAGAGGGTCTTTAGCCGGTCTGGTGAAGACACTGGCCCTCTGGGTAATCATAGGTCCGCGCAGAGCTGGAGCAGTGCGGGTTGAAATAGTTCTGATGAGCCCAGACATGCCTGCTGTTTGAGTAGAGGTTCTTGATTGAATACTGGGGAAGTTGGTTACGGAGGAGGGGATCCGCCGGTCGGCATTAACGGCAATGTGGGAGTTGTAGTTGTCACACAAAAGGACTAGCGCGTGCGCATCGCCATGTCTCGGATAGAAGAATGAGTCAGATATTTCACCGGATGTTGTTTTAGTTCACTTATCTTCATTTATCTTCAAAATATTCTCCCCCTAGACCATTTAAAAAATAAAAGAAATATACTTTAAATGTATTTTTAGAAAACGTGAAAAAATAGACAGTCTAAAAAGCATTAGCTGTAAGCATAAAGTCATTCACATGAAACACCTTGCATTTCTATAAAACACAACGGGCATATTTTACATGCTGTTACAATAAGAAATAGATTTCAAACAAAGTTATAGAAACAAGTATTAACAGATGTAATGATTCCTACCACGTCCTGTATCAGGAGGAAAATCACAAAAAAAGAATTGTCTACAAGACAATAATACTCAATCGTCCTATTGGCAAGGTAGTCATTCACCAAGTCCTTTAAAAGTGACCAGCTCTTCCACACTGGTATCAGTCCCACATAGATAACTATTAGAAATTATATTCTAACAGTCTGCCGGTAGTGAGGACTTCTTCTTCAGTTCCGCTGGTTGATAAGGACTTCTCTAATGAACACTTCACCGGTGATCTTGTATCATTTCAAGTACAGTCCTTGAATCAAGGAATATTGCTTCAGCTTCAGACAGTAGATTCTCATAACCTGTAATGAAGGAAACAAATAAGTGAAAGTAACATGTCCTGGTTTGAAGAGAAATTGATATTTCACATAGATTTCCCTAAGTAAGCATGTCCTGATTTTCAGGAAAAAGTTGGACATTTCACCTAGATATCCCCAATATGACGACTGCGGTGTACAACATAGACGCTTATCAGGTTCTGATTATCTTACTATGCTTCTTTACCCGAGATTGTTCCCCAATTGCTAATCAATCAGTTTTCTATTCTCCAGGCTCCTCTTTGTCATCAACATGGACAACCTTGCAATGAGTGACATGTATCCATCGTGATTTTCCTCACACCCTCCCTCCACAATGCTTGAACCGTCTGTGTATAACATGAACTCAGGGTTTTCCAACGGATGGCTCTTAATAAACCCATCAGAGAGCAGATCCAAAACCAACTCACAACAGTCGTGTTCAAGTAATGTGGTATCTGGAGGAAGCATCAGAGTAGCTGGATCACATGGTGTCTTTTCAACTATACCCATGTACCGTAGATCTTTAATCACTACTTTTGTAGCGGCCATAGCTTCCTTACTAATGGGATATTGTTTTGACACCTGTCAAGCACACTGGTTCCATATCTAAAGTTCAAGACAAATTTTTCTTTGTAGTCCAAAGAGCATGGTTCTGAACTGTAGATCCCTACAGTTGTCTAATTTGCCACGTCACCTTCCCTTCAGAAATGTTCAGCGGAGAGTCAAGTTGCATAATAACATCAATGCCTAAAATAGGTTGTTCAAATGAGCCTATCCCCACCCCTGCATCAATCTTCATTCGTCCAATAGGAATTGATAATGGTTTGGTCTGTTTTATATAACATTTTCTCTCCCAGTCATTAGTTGTGGAAACAAATGTTTTTCGCAAATCATCATGTATGGATTGCATCAGCTGATGAGTGATTGCCCCATTTTTGGAGGAATTGAGTGCATCTTCCATGTCAGTTAACCCACTGTGTCTGACCATTTCTGCTCTAAACCTTTCTTCAATTCAACAAACGGTTCTTTCGGTTTTTGAACACATTTGGTTATCTCTCCCCAATTGGTGGTTGCATTGGTCAGACCTGGAAAACATGTATGGCTCTCCATCCATCGGACACATCTTGCTCTTCGCCACCCAGAGCTCTTTAGCTCTATAACCCTTTTCTCCAAGTACACCATGTTCACGGTTTAAAAAAAAATATATGTAGGGGGGTGACGGTACAGAGTCAATGTGTGGGGGGCACCGGTTAGTTGAGGTACTATGTACATGTAGGTAGAGTTATTAAAGTGACTATGCATAAATGACAACAGGGAGTGGCAGTGGTGTGGAGGGGGGTGGGTGCAAATTGTCTGGGTAGCCATTTGACTAGATGTTCAGGAGTCTTATGGCTTGGGGATAATAGCTGTTTAGAAGCCACTTGGACCTAGACTTGGCGCTCCGGTACCGCTTGCCGTGCGGAAGCAGAGAGAACAGTCTATGACTAGGGTGGCTGGAGTCCTTGACAATTTTTTGGCCTTCCTCTGACATCGCCTGGTATAGAGGTTCTGGATGGCAGGAAGCTTGGCCCCAGTGATGTACAGGGCCGGTCGCACTACCGTTTATAGTGCCTTGCGGTCAGAAGCTGAGCAGTTGCCATACAAGGCAGTGATGCAAACAGTCAGGATGCTCTGGTGCAGCTGTAAAACCTTTTGAGGATCTGAGGACCTATGCCAAATCTGTTCCATCTGTCCAGGCTGGAAAGGGCAGTGTGGAGTGCAATAGAGACTGCATCATCTATGGATTTGTTGGGGCGTTATGCAAATTGGAGTGGGTCTAGGGTTTCTGGGATGATGGTGTTGATGTGAGCCATGACCAGCCTTTCAGATGTCTACAGACGTGAGTGCTACGGGTCGGTAGTCATTTAGGCAGGTTACCTTAGTGTCCTTGGGCACAGGTGTAACAGTACTCGTCTTGCGTTGTGTACAATCAATCATCGACACGAGCTCCAATTTGTAGCACCAGTCATGGAGCTTTATTCTCATAGAAACAGCACAAAACGCTGCATCTTATGTGTGATGTTCGAATAACATTTACAAACAAATTGATATAAATTGTACATTTAAATCATCACTTTTGACGTGCAGTGCTTTGCAACCAACAACTTACCGCTGGTTTGGTGCTTGTTCACTGGGCCGATTCTAATGAAACATCCTCCCTTCTAAGCAAGCTACGCAAACCAGCCAATAAGATACCATGTTGAGTAGGTGAAGGCAAGACAAAACTAAAACCAAAAACCCATTGGCTTAACAATAAAGTGGCAATACATGTTGGTATTACAGACTTGGACAGGGAGAGGTTGAAAATGTCAGTGAAGACACTTGCTAGTTGGTCAGCACATGCTCACAGTACACGTCCTGGTAATCCGCTTCTTGAAAGCGGCAGCTCTAGCCTTTAGCTCAGTGCGGATGCTGCCTGTAATCCATGGCTTCTGGTTTGGTATGTACGTACAGTCACTGTGGGGACGACGTCATCGATGCACTTATTGATGAAGTCAATGACAGATGTGGTGTACTCCTCAATGCCATTGGAGGAATTCCAGAACATATTCCAGTCTGTTCTAGCAAAAAAGTCATGTAGTTTAGCATCGGCTTCGTCTGACCACTTTTTTTATTGATCTAATCCCTAGTGCTTCCTGCTTACATTTTTGCTTGTAAGCAGGAATCAGGAGGATGGATTTATGGTCATATTTGCCAAATGGAGGGCGAGGGAGAGCTTTGTATGCGTCTCTGTGTGTGGAGTATATAGGTGGTCCAGAGTTCTTTTCCTCTGGGTACACATTCAACATGCTGATAGAAATTTGGTCAAACTGATTTAAGTTCCCCTGCATTAAAGTCCCCGGCTACTAGGAGTGCTGCCTCTCGGTGCGTTTTCTTATGGCGGAATATAGCTCATTCAATGCTATCTTAGTGCCAACCTCTGGCTGAGGTGGCATTAAAACAGCTACGAAGAATACAGATGAGAGCTCTCTCTAGGTAGTGCTTATCATTATATACTCATCCTCAGGCGAGCAAAGGCTCGAGACTTCCTTAGATATAGTGTACCAGCTGTTATTTACAAAAATACATAGTCTGCCGCCCCTCATCTTACCAGACGTCGCTGTTCTATCTTGCCGGTACATTGTATAACCAGCCAGTATGTTGATATTGTCGTCGTTCAGCCACGACTCCGTGATGCATAAGATGTTAGCGCTTTTAATGTCCCGTTGGTAGTTTAATCTTCCCCGTAACTCGACAATTTTATTGTCCAAAGATTGCACGTTTGCTTGCAGAATTGAGGGGTTTATTTGATTGCCTTCCAATTCTCAGAAGGCAGCCCGCTTTCCGGCCTCTCCACAATCACCTGACCTCAACCCAATTGAGATGGTTTGGGATGAGTTGGACTGCAAAGTGAAGGAAAAGCAGCCAACAAATGCTCAGCATATGTGGGAACGCCTTCAAGACGGCTGGAAAAGCATTCCAGGTGAAGCTGGTTGAGAGAATGCCACGAGCGTGCAAAGCTGTCATCAATGCAAAGGGTGGCTACTTTGAAGAATCTCAAATATATTTAGATTTGTTTAACACTTTTTTGGTTACTACATGATTCCATATGTGTTATTTCATAGTTTTGATGCCTTCAATATTATTCTACAATGTAGAAAATAGTAAAAAATCAAGAAAAACCCTTGAATGAGTTGGTGTGTCCAGACTTTTGACCGGTACTGTAAATGTGCATGTTTATAAAAAGCTTGCCTTTATAAATACATTAAGGGCAGCAAATCATTTGCAAGGCACATGGTTTCCATTTGTAATGTGTAGCACCTCTGTTTATGTGGTTACTTATCAACACACAGACTAACCATGTCAGTATGACCAAGCAGTGTCCCTTTCAAAGTAGGTGGCCACGATACCTGTTTCATCGTTTCAGCTTGTGCACTTCAATTCTAAGATACAAACATATATCGAGTACAGATGCTGACAGTGGAATCTTTGTGTGTGATGAACAAAAGCCAAAGGTCTACTATTTTTTATTGTCTTAGTATGAAGAACATCCTGAAAAGACGGGGAGATGTGGCTTTCTTGGCCACAGGTTTTTCTTGGCCATTGTTGATTACCATAAGGTGAAACAAAAAGACGTCTGGGAAGGCCATTGTGTGGGTTTCTCAACAACAAATCACTGACACTTCCTCCGTCTGTGGAGCAGCTGTGTTATCCCGCCCCTCCACGGCTCTTCTTCTCTGGTTCCCAGGCTGACCCTCAGAGGTCTTCAAATGGACTACACGCATATGTCAATTTCTTTAGGTCAAAACAAAACATATACACAGGTTGACAAATATACAGCTGTTTAACATTGGTTTTCTATCTGATTGAGTAAAAAGTCTAGATACAGATCAATATATTAATGCAGGCCTATGTCACCGAAGAGAGTTTGCACGGAGGTTGTCCTTTAGCCACCATACATATCAGGTTGATGGGGTGGGCGGATGTAGGAGGAGCAAGCATGTCACAATCATGGCAGTTCCCTAAGAAGGATGGTTCTCATCATTGACTAGAGTCTATGCTATGAGAATGCATGTACAATATTGACGGCATTCAAGCCAAGATAAATGCATATAGCTCAAACTACAGAAAAAACACAAACTCTTTCAGCAATGGATCCAAGTCCACATAACCAAACGCAAAAGCCACCACACAGCTCTTATGGCCTCTCCAGAACAACAGCAGTTTAGACCGTAATACATGCTTGGTCTGATCAGTGACAGAACAGTGAATATCGGTAAATTCATGTCTCTGTTGTCACTAAACAGAAGGCATTGCTTCCTTTCTCATCTACTGCCATCTCAATGCATGTCATAATAAGGGGTTTGAACAGTGATGGTGTGAGCCATGTGAACAGCCAGAACTCTATGTATATGCTACAGACTAGTAAAACAGACATCCATCACTGAAGTCATTAAACCCACTGGGCACAGACATCCATTCAACGTCTATTCCGCGTTGGTGCCGCGTCATTTTGTTGAAATGGCGTGGAAACAACATTGAAAGGGCGTGGAATCGACATTGGTTCTACCAATGTGCGCCCGGGGGGGAAGTGCTTTAAGAAATGATTGGCCGTTTCCCTCAGGCATATCTAATGGTGCTTATTGTGGGGTGGTGGGGTCAGTGGTGAAGAAGGGAACTGTGTGGAGTGGACGCACAGCTTATTTGAGTTGCTCGTCGGGGGCAGGGATCTTCTCCAGGCTGGGCTCCACGCCCCAGATCTCCCGGGCGTACTGGGAAATGGTGCGGTCGCTGGAGAATTTACCACAGCCTGCAATGTTATGGATCACCATCTTGGTCCATTCCTTGGGATTCTGTTTTTAGAGAGAGGGACAGACAGGACGGAAGGAAAGATAACGAGGAGATCAATATTTGATAAGGTATGGACGGATACCTGAACCAGGCAACCTATGTTGTTTAGCCATAACACTGACCTTGTACAGTTCGTTGACCTTGTCCTGACACTTGATGTAGGCTTCGTAGTCAGCAAATACCTTGAACCTGTGCATAAAACATTAGATAAGAATACGTTGAAGAAAATACTTGTGCGTGCATGCGTGTGTGTGTGTGTGTGATTACCTGTCGTGGTGCATCAGCAGGTCCACAAGTTCCTTGAAGAGGTCTGGCTGCTTATGGCTGAAGAAGCCACCAGCGATCTGGTCCATGGCCTGTTTCAGCTCGGGAATACGGTTGTAGTACTCAGAGGCGTGATATCTGTGCAAGACAAAGGCCAGTATTTAAAGCACGCTGTTCTGATTGACGTGCTCCCCAGGTTGTTTTTGTCTCGATTATCTTAAACAGAAAAACATACAGTATGTTGAGATTGATATTTCTTATACAAGGGAGACCTGGCCAAACAGTATCTACACCTTGCCACTTGTGTATCTGTTAATAGAATTATATGATTAGAATTATTAGAATATTACCCTCTGAAACCATATGATTGTATGAAATTGATTACAGTCATTAGACTATTTTAATGCTGTGTGTGATTTAGTCAGTAGAATTATATCTGAGAGTGTAGTTCGTAGTCAGAATTAATGTTTTGGTGACAATATATCTAGTATCTTGATAACGGACTGTCTGAGCAAGATTCAAGGCCGACCTTGGCTGGGCCACTGAGAACTTCCCAGGGTCTCGGCACTGAGAACTTCCCAGGGTCTCGGCACTGAGAACTTCCCAGGGTCTCGGCACTGAGAACTTCCCAGCGTCTCTCCCTATGTCGGCTGGGTAGCAGGACAGTGTGGGCGTAGGATAACTAATGTTTTGTGTGGAAGTATGTGTGTCACTATAAAATGAAGGTCTTTGTACGGTGCACGCCAGAACGTTCCCGCGAATAAACCTTTTTGACTATTTTAGCTGGGCCTCCGTCTGTTTCATTCGACCAGGATCTTACAAATTCTGGTTTGCAGACAGAGTAATATAATTAAATTGGGTTATGTACCTTGAGAACATAATTCTCTTATCAGTATCGGACTCTGGCAGAGCCTGTCCCCTCTCTGTGTCCCCCTCCTCCACAGCACTCCCATTCCCGTGGATCAGTTTCTCTTTGCCCCCCTGTCCCTACTCTAACCCACTGTCTCTTCTCCCTCCCTGTCCCCATGTCCACGTCTTCCTGCTCACCCTTTGCCGGCGTCCATTGCGTCCACATCCTCCACCCTCATGCCGAAGATGAAGAGGTTCTTCTCTCCGGCCTCCTCGGCCATCTCCACGTTGGCTCCGTCCATGGTGCCGATGGTCAGAGCGCCGTTCAGCATGAACTTCATGTTGCCAGTGCCAGAGGCCTCTGTGCCAGCTGTAGAGATCTGCTCAGACAGGTCAGCAGAGGGGATGGCTGGGAGGGGACAAGGAGTGTGAGGGAAATGATAAGCGTGGGAAAAAACAGAGAGAGAGGGAAGAGAGAAAAGGAAAGATGGATGGAGGGATACAGTACAGGAGGAGAGCATTGTAGACGAGGGTAAACTACACATTATACCAGAGACCCATGGGGTTATGGGTTAGTCGGTCACCTTTCTCAGCCAGGGTGACTCTGTAGTTCTCCAAGAAGATGATCTTGAGGCGGTCGCCGATCACGGGGTCGTGGTTGACAACCTCACCGATAGCTGTGATGAGACGGATGATCATCTTGGCTGTGTGGTATCCTGGGGCAGCCTGGGAGATGGGGGAGAGGGTGTTGCTTAATGAGTTGTGGATGTCAGTTATTGTTCTATATTTACTTCCGGTAACTACACGCTGTTACTGTGAAGGCTGAGGGCCGCCAAACCTACCTTTCCTCCGACCATGATGGTTCTTGGGGTCCAGTGCTTGTTTGGCTCCTTCTTGATACCTGAGAAATAGATAGATGGGTGTATAGTAGGAGTAGAGAGAGGTAGAAGCACAGAGAGCGAGGGAGAGAGAGCGCCAGGGAAGTACTAACGGTTGTAGTAGGTGATCATGTGCAGACAGTTGAGCAGCTGTCTCTTGTACTCGTGGATTCTTTTGACTTGAAAGTCAAACATGGACTGGGGGTTGATCTTGACCTTGTAGTGCTCCTCCAGGTGCACAGCGAACTTCAGCTTGTTCTCCTACATTAGGGAGGATATGATGGGGGCGTGAAGTAGGCACAGAACTTGTCAAATGACTTACAGTACTACCCACAGGTGGCTGATGGCACTTTAACTGGGAAGGACGGACCCATAGTAATGGCTGGAACGGAATTAATGGAATGATAGCAAACACATCAAATACATGGTTTCTATGTGTTGGATACCATTCCATTCACTCCATTCCAGCCATTATTATGAGCCGTCCTCCCCTCACCAGCCTTCTGTGACGTACTACAGTATCTTGGACTCACCTGCTTGATTTTGGCGATGTCACGGATGAAAGCATCATCATTAATGAACTTCAACAGTTTCTTCAGCTGGTCGAGGTCACGGACAAACTCCTCTCCAATTCTCTGACAAAAGAGATGACATTAGAAAGGTTAGCGTGCAAGTATCAGGTTACTGGCGCTCTCATCATGAACAGAAACATCTATTTTGCAACACTGATATTATAAACATACGGTCAAAATGATTTCAAATGTATGGCTACTTCCAATGCAAAAGTCGTACTACTTTCTAAGTGTTTTTGTAACAGTTCCCCTACCTCTGCGATGACCTCAGCCAAGCCAGGGTTGCACATAACCAGCCAGCGACGGGGGGTGATGCCATTGGTCTTGTTCTGGAACTTGTGTGGGTCCAACTCATAAAAGTCCTTGAACCTGCACACAGAACACGCAGTAGCCCAAAATATAACAAATTAGTTTGCTATAACTCTTCAAACTAACCCTTTGAAAATGTGCACGCATCAAATGACTAATCCATCGATTGACACCTGATGTGTCTGTGTTACTTTGAAATATTATGATTTTAAATGTGTAATTAGCTACTTATTGAGGGGGAAAAAATGGCTTAGGACCGTGATAGGTGGTTGTCTCTCTTAACTACCTTAAGCTGAAGGCACTAACTGTAAGTCGCTCTGGATAAGAGCGTCTGCTAAATGTGTAACATGTAATGTAGCCTAAATGTGATGTGTATGCGGTTTGTGTAGGACACGTACAGAGTGGCGATGAGGATCTCCGAGTGGATGCGGGCTACGCCGTTGACAGCATGGGATCCAACGATACACAGATGAGCCATGTTGACTTTCTTGCATCCGCCCTCCTCAATCAGGGACATGCGGCGCAGACGGTCATTGTCGCCAGGGAACTTAGAGGCAACGTACTGGAGGGCGGATTTCAATAAAGTTAGCCTCTAATAACATGTTGTGGTACATTAGCTCCGAGTTAGACAAAGCGCAAGGGGCACTGATCTGTAATAACACTTCCTATATGGCACCATTTGTCTTGCTGCCACCTGCCCGCACGTACGTACCTGCAGGAAGCGACGATTGATCTCGAAGATGATCTCCAGGTGACGGGGCAGCAGGTGTTGGAACAGGTCAATGGGCCAGCGCTCCAGGGCCTCAGGCAGCACGGTGTGGTTTGTGTAGGCACAGGTACGGACACACACGTCCCAGGCCTGGAAACACAGAAGGACAGAGGTAAGATAATAGGATGTATTTACCTGGTGGTTCATGACCCTCTCTTGATACAAGTAGGGCAAATGAATGGTAGTCTTAGCTTCACATTTGTTCTAAATATTTATTAGTAGTGTGTGCCAAGGCAGTAGAGAAGGATGGAGGACTACTCTTTTGTATCTGTCCCATTATGGCGTCTTCTACTACTTCTGAGTTGGTAAACAAACTGAAAGGGTGCATACTGCCACCTGGAGTGTGTTGTTTGAACAGGTATAAAGCCAAGGTCGTCGACTTAATGCCACCTGCAGTTATGGAATGTTTGCTCAAGAGCATCATTCATTGGTATCCCTCCTGATGACCCGGATGGAATTATGTGATCCTTCTTTAACCCATAGGAAGTCCCACCAAGTTCAATATCTCAAAGTGGTGAAAGTCCTCAATGGTGCTGCCCATGCTAAAACAGGCTTTTGGGCCCTAGTTCTCTATGTATCTTGATGGCCCAAGCCAACACATTCTACTATGCTGGTCTTTGTTGCCCCCTCCTGGTATCATTACTGAAGTACAACTACATATGAAATGGCGTGGGCAGTAATACCGGATGTACTACTGTTCAGGGCAATAGAGCACAATAGTAATGGTGTCTTTTTGTAGACACTAACTCTGCCATGGCTCTTGGCCAAAGCCTATCAGGAAATAAATTGAGTTTGAGGTGTTTGGATAAACGCTGAAAATAAGGTCTGTGGTAAACACAGGCTTAGGAGATCTGATACGTTTTGTTCCATGACATCATCTTCATCAGCTAACGTCGCTTTTTATGAATTTTGAAGCATTTATGTAATACATTTTTAAAAATCACATACTTCATAATTCATTAAAGTCTGTCTAACTGACTGATATCTCATAGAACATATGCGATTCTCATAAGCTTGTGTTAACTTCAAACCTTATTTTCTGCGTTTATCCCAAAACCGTATTCTTCCCCCATTCATTTGCCCCACAGGGATGACTTAAAGAACCAGAGTTAACTCATTTCCTTTTTTTTTAGGACTACAAGCTGGCGAGCTCTATGAAAGTAATTCTGTCTACCTCGTCTTCTCCTCCACTCACCTTGTCCCAATCCAGCTTCTCCTCATCAACCAGTACCCTCATCAACTCAGGAATGGCCATGGCAGGGTGAGTGTCATTCAGCTGGATGGCAACCTGGATGCGACAGACATTAAAATCACAGCATAACTATACTGACACAGCATAACTTTCGAAGTTACCACCGATATAAACACAGGGGTGCACAAGTACGAATGCAACACCACCACATCAGAACAAGACATCAACAAAAAGGATACCTAAGCCAGTGACATGAAGACATAAAGTGAAATGGAGACATCTAAGTCTGAATCACCATTCGGGAGCTCTCACTTTGTTGGGCAGATAGGCGAAGTCTGTGCGGACGATCTCTCTGGAGCCAAACTTGGAGGCCTTGAAACGACGGACGATGTCCTGAAGGGTGGCGGCCACCACAAAGTACTCCTGCTTCAGCCGCAGCTCCTTGCCCTCAAAGAACTGGGGAGGAAGACACATAGAGGTGAGCCCAGACTGACCTGTCATATCTGTCTGTCGCCATCTTGAGGGCCTCACAATCAGTGGAGGCTGCTGAGGGGAGGACGGCTCATAATAATGGTTGGAATGGAGTATATGGAATGGCGACTATTTGATACCATTCCACCGACTCCTCTCCAGTCATTACCACGAGCCACGTCCTCCCCAATTAAGGTGCCACCAACCTCCTGTGATCACAATACATAACATTTCACGTTCCCGTCAATGCCAGTCCTTTTTTTAAGAGAAGAAATACAGAGTATAGAGCAGACCTGTCACAATGTATTCTAACGTGTATCTGTAATATCTATATACAGTATATCATCAAAACCGACACTGCACTTGGATTTTAGAGAGAAATTCGGACATATTCTTACGTTATCATTGGGGTACAGCACACGGGAAATGTTCTCGCATAAGTTTCTGTCCAACACAGCCTGAATGTACCCACCAACGTTGACTGTTGGAGACAAGGAAAAATACACCCTCAGGGCAACGGTTCCCAGTAGCCAATTATGTAACATGACTTACATGAGTAATGTTAGCAATTTGCAGATCTAGCAAACTAAGCACATGAAATGGTGGATTGCAGCCAGTCATTGCGAAAAACATGTATTCAAGCAACGCATACATAGTGCCTTGGCCTCTGTCAGACACTTACAGTCTTTCAGGTTGAAGTCGCATGGGGCCTTTGCAGACCACAGTCTCATGGTGTTGACAATGTTGTTTCTGTACCCGGGGATAGGGGTGTCATATGGCAGAGCCAACACGACCTGTCAACACAATTACAAGAGACTGAGATTAGAGACACCTGCCAACGGAATCCACATTCATTGATGATTGATTCAATGATGGTTCATTGAAGATGTAATGATGGTTTATTGATGATTCAATGATAATTCAATGATGGTTGCTTGTTGGCATTCCGTGCCATATCAACTTGTTTTTCATCTCCCTTCTCAAATACGCACGCACACACACACACACACACACACACACACACACACACACGTCTTCCTCATATGCACCCTCAATCTCACCCCCAACCCCTGTCCTTTATTCACCTGAGTGTCAACCCATTTCACACCATCTGGGGTGTGCTCGGTTCTGCCATAGAACCTGACGGGGCGCATGTACTCGGGTCGGGCCTTCTCCCAGGGGTTGCCGTAACGCAGCCAGTCATCAGCCTCCTCAACCTGCCAATCATTTGGTTATATAACAGTCTGTCAGGCACTTTCAGCGAAACAAGTTGTTTCACAGTACTTCCTTCTGTCTTATGGTCTGGAAATGATGGGGAAAAGCACCTCGGAAGCATATGAGCGTACGTTACCTGCCATCCATTGACGATCTTCTGGTTAAAGATGCCAAACTCATAGCGGATACCGTATCCATACGCAGCCAGACCCAGAGAAGCCATAGAGTCCAGGAAACATGCTGAGGAAAGGCTTAGGTTAGGTTATGTTTCTGATCCTGTTTATACCGTTTGTATCCTGTTTAGATCCTTCTGGTGATCTAAACTGTCTAAGGCACAAGAATGTCACACTCTCCGTGAGAGGAGGTAGCGAGGCAGCTTTACCGGCAAGGCGTCCAAGACCACCGTTTCCCAGGCCTGCGTCCTCCTCCATGTCCTCCAGCTCCTCCATGTCCAGACCCAGCTACGGAACAGAGGGGCTCAGGTTAAGCCAAGTTCAAACCACAGCTCTGTGACAATGGCATTCAGTTTAAACAGAGCCGGATTGGTGCCAATAATATGGTTAAATGTGCTTTGGAATCTTGTCCTGGTCACACTCTTACTTTGGCGGTTAAAGGCCAAGTGCAGTCAAAAAAAAAAAAAAAAATCACGGTGAGGTAATTAATTGTTACCCAGTAATGATTTGATATGGAGGTAAAAACGGCTGCATTGGACCTTTAACATCCACCCACAACATCCAGTCTTTAGTCACAGGCAAACGACAAACTCTTCTTCCATGTATTCCTTTCAGCTAGACCTTTAGTCACAGGCACACGACAAACTCTTCTTCAGTGTATTCCTTTCAGCTAGACCTTGAGTCAAATTTGAAAATGAAGTTGTTTGTTACACAAGGTGCAGTCAGTTTGACTGCCCCTTGGTTAGCTACAGCAATGAAAATCCCATTTCGCTATGTTGGCCAGAATCCATGACATGATGTACGGATGTGAGCATCCCTCACCTGGTATACGGCCTCATCACAGGCGTTTTCCAGCGCCAGGTTCACCATGGTGTTCTGCAGGGTGCGGCCCATGTAGAACTCCAGGGAGATGTAGTACACACGCTGAGGACAGGGGAGGAAGGGGAGAGAGAGATGAGAGGGATACCATGGGACAGCTAACACTCTCTAGCCGTACAAGTAATACCCAATTAGTCACAGTCTGTTGCTGAACCCAAATGTTGACACACGTTTTACGAGTCGGACATAGCAATATTTCACTGTAGGGGCACCCATTCAAACTGTCAAGGAAATTCCTATAATATTTTTTTTGACTTTTCATGTTCTGCCATTAGAAAGGAGCATGTGGAAATCTGACACCTGAGCCTTAGTTTAGCTTTAGTCACGTTTTCTCTCTTGGTGTTTTTACAGGGAGGTCTGACACTCTCAGGCAGAGGAAGAAGAGGTGCAAGTGGCGAGAGAACGGGATAGAGGGCAGGGAGGGGGGGGGGGACTACGGGAGACAGATTGCTGTTGGTGTTACGTAACACTGGCATTTTGGCATAGGTAAAAATAGCTTCAGCTAGGGTTGTTGTAAAGGTTAGTCTGAGTGTGATACCCATGAATAGTGAAAGAGAGATCTGAAAACATAATTGTATCAGGGAATTGATACAGTAGTGTAAATATGTAGAGAGCTAATTTACCAAATGTAATAAATACATAAAGGGACATTTAAAAAATGTATCATCTCCAGCACCACTCCAACATCAACATATGTGAAAATGGCAGAACCTCATGATTGTAACTAATTATGAGTTGGCATTGCCCGCTAATTGGTTGATGAAGTCATTGGAAACACTTGTTTCCCTCTACATTTTTTATTGCAAAACGCACCATCTTGTATAAATGTGTGCAAATCGAGCAAATGTGTACGAAACAAATATGACCATCTATCATAAAATTGGTAATCATTTGGATACATTGGATTAAAGCTGGGATCTGCATTAGGAGAAATAGCGCCTCTGGACGCCCCAAGTGCATTTGTTACTGTTTTAAAAAAAAAATATTAAACTTCGGAGACGAGCTCCTACATCAAGGTATGAAAAATCTTTGCATGTACCCTTCACACCAAAAAACAATGGTTCTATATAGTGCCAAATAAGGGTTCTTTGACTTATAGCGGAAGCCTTTTTGGTGCCATTATAAAGAACCATGCTCATAAGGTTGTACATGGAACCTGCATGGTGTTGTAAAGAACCCTTTCCTAAGGTTTTATAAAGAACCATTAAAAATAGTTTTTTTAAATATATATATCACCAAAAAAGGGTTCCAATATGGTTACAACCTTTTGAGGACTATATAGAACCCTTTTTTATGGTTCTTTATACAATCTTTATAGAGAAAGGTTCCAAAAAAAAAACTTTATCAATCTTAAAGGTTATTTGAAGAAACATACATATTTTATTTATTCTGGTTTGATAGCCATATTATATTGTTGAAATTCCAAAAGGTTTTTATTATTTTGTCTATTAAAAAGTAGAATCAGGTGTGCTAGCTCTGGAACAGCTGGGGTTCCTGAGGAGAGAATTGAGAAGTACTTTGTCAAAAGTTCTCAATAGACACAAGGCCATACATGAGTCTTTCACAAGACACTGCCACTGGCAATAGACATAAAGTACATGTGTACGGTTGCACAAAAAAAACTGGACGAAAACCACGCCCCAAAAGATTCTAATGAGCCGCCGCACCTACATTTTTGCCCAGTGTCGTTAATGTCTCTGTTTTCCCATCCAATAACACATCATATGCAGATTTACTGGATGCATTAGAATGTCGATATAAATGGTAGTTTTTGGCATGTAAGGAGAGCTCTCTATGTTCTCATACATTTAGACTCTAACCAGCCTCCTGTTTTTTTTCTCAGATTGGGTGTCCTCTTGCCCTCCCTGCTCATATGGGTTTCTATCTTGACCTTTCTTTGAGGGAATAACTCATGACCTTTCAGAGAGGGACACCATAACCACCAGCTGACCTTGGGTGAGGGTGATAAAGAGAAGGTCAGAGGGCAAGTGCAATACAGGCAGCATCTTTCTGATGTAGAGTAATTACCCTAGTTGGTATAAACATGGTATTAACACACACAAATACCTATTATACAAAGAGAATTATATATATGATTTTTGTGATACACATCTTTTTTTGTGTGTCAACATTTCTTACGGCTTTTGATCTTGTACTGACTATGTGTCACTGTCTGTAAGGATTTATCATAAATAAGATAGACATGGAAGATGCTGATTCATAACTAGATCGAAGGCTCCGTCTGATAAAACGAATCAATGAAGACATGGAAACAAAAGTTGTTCCCCGTTACTTTACATTTGTTGAGGTCAATTGGTATCTCTGCTTACTCCTACAACTGTAGCTACAGTATATAGACTCCTGTATTCACTATAGTATGTGTACAGGAGAGGAGGAGACAGAAGGTCACAGAGAGGTCTAGAATTACAACTCCCGATGGCCCAGGAGTGCTAGGGGATTGGAAATGTCATGGCGTAACATTACAGTGACATTAGAAGGTGATACTGTGTTCACGCAGCAATGCAACATTTGGCAAAGAGATTTTACCCAGGGACAGGGTCCTTCTGTGGACTTTGCTGGGGTTGACAAGGGAAAACCTAAAATCAGGCTTCAAATCTGTCATTTTCACTCAGTGTTAAGTAAAGAGTATACATTATGTATAATATGTGTCATATTAAATTGCCATGGCGATCAGACGATGTTTTAAACACATTTGTCCTAAGTTGGCATGGTTATCCTGCCAATACGTCTGGCCACTGGTACAGTATGCTTCTTACCTGAGGTCGGAGGTATACAATAATATATTCATGACTACAATATTGTGTAAATGCTCCAGAAATCCAAATGATTCAAACAAACCCACTAAGGGCAATCATCAACCTCATTTCACTTCCGGAATTGATTGAATGAAAATATTTACAGATTAAGCAGTAAAGCATTTGTTACTTTATTTTATGTTACATTTAATTGAAATACAATATATTTTTGGGGTATGCATTTTCAGGATACATGTGAAATATACAAAAATTGCAAAATAATACATAAAATATCTATTAAATACATTTTAAATGTGTTTTCAGATGCATTTGAAATACATTTTGCAATATATGTACAAATGTATGATTTTTTATTTATTTTTACCTGTATACTCAGGACCACTAGAATATGTTATTTACTTGCTTACAGTATATTGCCCACTGAATTCTGCATTATTTTGTGAAACCAAATGGAACATTTTTACATTTTATTCCATTTGTTATTTTCATTTCTATTGGTTTCTTGACTATTACATTCTATTCTATTTTATACTTTTTAAAATTCTGTTCTATGGTTTGTAGTAGGCTACAGGTGATACGAACGTTACAATAGTTTAACTTACTTTTGGATCTTTCTCATAATAGTACTGCTGGGTTCTGATCCACCTGCCCACCAAGTGGTCGCGCACGGTGTTGGCGAGAGCAAAGTAGTAATCCCGTTTGGATGCCACATTTCTGTCCTTGACCAGCGTAAAATGGAGATGCCTGTTGAAAGCAAGCTTCAGTTCTGCCACATTTTCCACACCGGCAAGGCCTCTCACGGAGATCTGCTTCTTTCTGTCGTGATCTGACAACGGTTTTGACATAATGCTACTCTTGCGTCGGCTCTGACCCTGGCTCCCTTCTTACAATAAAATGACACTTCCACCCAGTTCAGACTACAGAAGCAGCTACATGGATGGGTGTTCCCCTATTTATAGGAGGGATCATTACTATTGAGAAGAAGGCGGGGCGTACTCAAAATAGAGAGCCAATTACTACTCAGTCCCTATTATTCCATAGGAATATGTGTTGATTAGGCCTATTTCACATCTTGCAGTCTAGAAACTAAATGCATCTGAATTGAATTGTAAAGCGTACAGTACTTGTTGCAAATTAAAATCGTTTATTTGGAGGCATATAAAAGAGACATGGGAGATGCAAAAGGTTTTCAGCTGGTTTAAAATGTAAAGTAATAGCTATGAATTTGTTCTACTAGTCTGTGGCCAGACACCTCTAGTTATTTCTCTCTATTACACTGGGATGAAGAACTGTATCCTATTTGTATCTCTTCACTACAGCCCCCAGCGTGCCTTGCTCCTCCTCAGTCATTTTCAAGAGTCACTGCAGTACTATCATGGAGCCCTGGTCCATTAATAGCAGCTCTGACCCAGTCCCAAAGGCCATGATATTTGAAAGGCATGTGTGGTTAATGTCAGGAGCCAGTAGCCAACACTTGTAGCCTGACACAAACCGAGCAAGACCACAGCTTTAGGGGAAAGGCAATATTTATTTGTGACCTTTCTACATTAGGATGGTGTAGTCATTATTGTGTTTTCTCCCTTCAGTGAGGTTACTAACAGTAGAAGGTTTCATACTGAAAAAGTTAATGAAGTTTTAAACTCTTAAAATATGTTAACCATTTGTGAAAGACCTCAACAATTCAATATCTGAAAAGGGTAGAAAATAACAAGACGCAATACTTCACAAAAAAAACATGTTTACAAAGAAGAGAACAGAAGGGTGACACCCGGCAGAGGTACTGGCAGGGAATGAGCCAAACCTTCCACATTTCCAACAACACAACCCCACTTTAAATTAACAAAACGATTGCGTTTCTTGTGAGATTAAATGATATTGTTTTAAATATAATATACAAAAAAAACAGGATTGTATTACATTTCAATTGCGGTCTTTGTTATTAATATCATGAAAGTGTACAGTACATGATGTACTCCAATGACTTCGAGTAATCAACACCCTCCTTCACTGTTTACTCAACTTTTCGGTCCAAGTGTTAGCTGAAAAAAAAAAAACATTGTTTGAGAAAACTTTCAGTCAACTTAAAATTATGTGTTTGCTTGTCTCGCATGTTCATTCAACTAGAAATTATTATTTGGGCATTTTCCCAAAAAATTATATGGAACTAATGACACACACAGTGCTTTTAACATAAAATGTTTTCAATTTGTAAAGTAATTTCCTCACTTGGGATCTGAACTCACAATCTCTTGTTTGACAATGTTCCAATCTTCCTCCTACGCCACAACTGTAGTACTCACTGTAGTAGGAAACAGTGTGAGTATAACCACTGTAGTACTCACATTGTTTCCTAGCAAACATCAGTAGAATAGTAGAATCAGTAGAATAAGAAATGACCCCTTGGCCTGGACAGAGGGAGCAGGAAACTAGAGCTTGACCGCTTGGGCACAGTTACTGTCTGTTTGTGATTTTCTCTGAGTACATCAGCTTGTTATTTGATCATCTAATTGACTTTATCTTCATAGATATCTTGCAGATGCATTTAAAATATGTGAGAATACAAATATTCTCCAAACATGTCCTCTTGTTGTCATATGCATATGTTGGCATTTAACCTTTATTTAACTAGGCAAGTCAGTTAAGAACAAATTCTTATTTACAATGACGGCCTACAGAAAGGCAAATTGTGAATCTGGATGAGCAAGCATATGGTGAAAACACACAGACATACAGTACCGGTCAAGTTTGGACACCTACTCATTGCAGGGTTTTTCTTTATTTAAAAAAAACTATTATTCATTGTAGAATAATAGTGAAGACATCAAAACTATGAAATAACACATATGGAATCGTGTAGTAACCAAATGTAACCAAATATATTTGAGATTTGAGATTCTTCAAAGTAGCCTCTCTTTTCCTTGATGACAGTTTGCACGCTCTTGGCATTCTCTCAACCAGCTTCATGAGGTAGTCACCTGTAATGCATTTCAATTAACAGGTGTGCCTTGTTAAAAGTTAATTTGTGGAATTTCTTTCTTATTGCATTTGAGCCAATCAGTAGTGTTGTGACAAGGTAGGGTTGGTATACAGAAGATAGCCCTATTTGGTAAAAGACCAAGTCCATATAATGGCAAGAACAGCTCAAATAAGCAAAGAGAAACGACAGTCCATCACATGAAGGTCCGTCAATCCGGAAAATGTCAGTACAGTTGCAAAAACTATCAAGCGCTATGAAACCGGCTCTCATGAGGACCGCCACAGGAAAGGAAGACCCAGAGTTACCTCTACTGCAGAGGATAAGTTCATTAGAGTTGTCAGCCTAAGAAATTGCAGCCCAAATAAATGCTTCACAGAGTTCAAGTAACAGACACATCTCAACATAAAGTGTTCAGAGGAGACTGTGTGAATCAGGCCTTCATGGTCTAATTTCTTCAGAGAAACCACTAACAAAGGACACCAATAATAAGAAGAGACTTGCTTGGGCCAAGAAACACGAGCAATGGACATTAGACCGGTGGAAATCTGTCCTTTGGTCTGATGAGTCCATTTTTTTAAATGTTTGGTTCCAATTGCCGTGTCTTTGTGAGTAGATGATAGGATGATCTCCGCATGTATGGTTCCCACCGGGACACATGTAGGAGGATGTATGGTTTTGTGGGGGTGCTTTGCTGATGACACTGTCAGTAATTTATTTAGAATTCAAGGCACACTTAACCAGCATGGCTACCACAGCATTCTGCAGCGATACGCCATCACATCTGGTTTGCGATTAGTGGGACTATCATTTGTTTTTCAACAGGACAATGATCCAACACACCTCCAGGCTGTGTAAGGTCTATTTGTCCAAGAGGGAGAGTGATAGAGTGCTGCATCAGATGACCTGGCCTACACAATCACCCAACCTCAACCCAATTGAGATGGTTTGGGAGGAGTTGGACCGCAGAGTGAAGGAAAACCAAGTGCTGAGCATATGTGGGAACTCCTTCAAGACTGTTGGAAAATCATTCCAGGTGAAGCTGTTTGAGAGAGTGCCCAAGAGTGTGCAAAGCTGTCATCAAGTCAAATCGTGGCTACTTTGAAGAATCTCAAATCTGAAACATACTTGAAACACAGATTTGCAACCTCAAACAAATAGAATAACTAGAAAGGAAAACCACGATTACACCCCCACCCTCAGGATGTGTGTGTGCGTATGTGTGTTGACGGGAAGAGAGAGAGGGGAGACAAACATGTTTCCATGACCACAGCAGTACTTTGTTAGCGCATTTACTTTATTGAGAGGAAAGGTGGTTGACACTTTGGGGCGCGGTCAAGAGAAGGGAATGTGACCGCACATAAATTGCTCAGCAAAAAGGAAACTGAGAGCAGTTTCAGTCAGACAAACTGCTTTGAATACTTTATGGGATGGAGGGGTTCCGACAGCTTTCGTAGTCTTCTGATGGGATCCTAATGACTTTCAATATACAGCATTAACATTTACATTTAGTGAGATAGTTAAGGAGGTCTTAACAGGGTCAAATAAGTTCCCTTGATGTTTGCTATCCACTTGATGACAGACAATTTTCCAGTTTTACACACCTCATGACAATACTGCTGGGGTCAATTCAAGAGGGTAAGACATTTTTTATGATCTAATATAATTTGGTTGTTAGACTGGTTGTAGTGTCAAGTGCTGGGAATAGTGTTGTAATGACTCATCTACTGTATCTAATAGGTCAGGAAATGTATGCAAAACAGAGCAATGTCTAATTGTGTTTGACATTTATTTAATACGTGGGAAAGATTGAACAGCCACCAACACACTTTGATCTCTGTCTGATGGGTAATCATTTGGCTGAGATGATCTTTTCCTTTCATCATTTATAATCAGATCAAACATTGATGTGGAAGGATGAATGATTAAAACCAAAATATTGCAATATTGCTGGTTCTTTTGTCACAGAAATAGACCACTTGGTATTAACATCAGTGAGTGAACAGATGAATACCAATTTGCTAGGCCTACTCTCAGATGGGTAGAACATACTCGTCTGAGAGTCTTTTTTTGTTTTCATGTCCGTACCAACGTTCATGTGTTAAGGTGAGGCGTTCTGCACACTTAAACTGAAATCCTCATGAAAGCGGAAGAGTTGCTTGGCTTGTTGACTGGAGCAGGGTAGCTGCCTGCCTGAGGACTAACAGACTCATCAGAGGGCTCTGTTGGAAGGTTTGCCCAACAGAATAGCAAACACACAGCCTTTCTTCTGAATCCCACACCTCATCACAATCTCACTGTGTGTTCGAACGGAGGAGACAACAGAAAGGGGCATTGGAGAGAGAACCAGAGGAGGATGAAGTTCATCGAATTGGATCAGTCAGCGATAGCGGATGATCTAACTGATGCTTGCATCAAAGCATTTGGTAAGGATTCACTAATTTCCTCCCTTTTGGTGTAGTGTCTGATTTAGTTGAAGACGGTGCTTTGCTTAGATAACATTTTGATCGTTTTGTTTGTTGTTGTTTTGTTTGTGTGCACAACTACAGCAGTTTCCATTTAAATGAATCACACAATATCTGGCGGCTTGCCTTGTACAGTGAAGCTCATCCACGTATCTCAGGCAGGCTGAGTGATGAGACTCTGGTCCAGATGTTTCTCACGATACATCCCTGGTACATCTCCTCTGCTGACCTGGCCAAGAAACTCTCCAACAAGTATCCTTTCAGACAAATGACACACTACTATTCTCTTTATTAAAAAAATGTATGTGCCAGATGCTAGTAGAGGGTTATTTTTGACATATAGCGATGGCCCCTAGGATTTAGCAGACAAACGGACTCTAATCATTTTTGGTGGAAAATTCATTTTGCTCCTTAACCACTCAAACAGGTCTCTGGATGGAAAACTGTCCGCCTGAACGCGGGTCACAAATGTGCCATCTTATCAAGTGAGTGAATATGGAGCACTACAGAGAAAGAACTGTTTCAGGTCTTAGTTGTGAGATTCTGGGCTTGTGTTTCAACAGTAACCCATCAGACTGTTAAACAGCCATCGCTAACATAGAGAGGCTGCTGCCAACGTACAGACTCAAATCTCTGGCCACAAGTGACACAAAGGTGTCACTAGTCACTTTAAATAACGCCACTTTAAGAATGTTTACATATCCCACATTACTCATCGCAAATGTATATACTATATTTTATACCATCTACTGCGTCTTGCCAATGCCGCACGGCCATCGCTCGTCCATATATTTATATGTACATATTCTTATTCATCCCTTTGCATTTGTGTGTGTATAAGGTAGTTGTTGTGAATTTGTTAGATTACTTGTTAGATATCACTGCATAGTCGGAACTAGAATCACAAGCATTTCGCTACACTCGCATTAACATCTACTAACCACGTGTATGTGACCAAGAAAATATGATTTGATTTATATGATTTCCCTGTAAGCAATAGGCATAGTATTTCCGTAGGACATATCAAATCAAAATCAAATCAAACTTTATTGGTCACATGCGCCGAAAACAACAAGTGTAGACTTTACTGTGAAATGCTTACTTAACAGTTCAAGAAGAAGAAAATATTTACCAAGTAGACTAAAATAAAAAGTAATAATAAAAAGAAACACAATAAGAAAAAATTCAAGTATTTACTCTGAGCATTATAACAACCTACGCAAAATGGAGAAGGAGAAAATAGGAAAAGGTCGCGGAGCTACAACAACAGCCCGTAACAAGACAGCAGAAGATATAATCGTCGATGAAACCAAAATGCCTAATGCTAGGTAATATCCAAGATGGCGTAGCAGTCAGACGTCTTGTCGTGTCGTGTCCCTTGTATATATCGTTTTTACATATTTTTCTTCGCATATCTTTTAAAATATTTTGCTAAACCTCACCATCTAAATTACCCTCCTGCAACCCGCCTCACCCAATGTAACGTGGATCTGCTTTCTTTTCTTCTAAAGTATTTATATTTACTTCGGTTCTGGAACCCCTCAACTGAAGCTAGCCAGCTAACTACCAGCTATCAGTCAGCAAACCATTGCTAGCAGTCATCAGCTAACCTTTAGCTCTGAAAGCTCTCGCCAGTTCGAACAACGCGACTCTAACCAGAGCATAACGGACGTATTATTTTTATCCCCGGATTCCCACCGCAAACGGAACATTTTCATCTGGATCTTCACAACTAGCTAACCGCAACCCCGGATGACTACTCCTGGCTAGCGTTTCCATCCACTTAGCTTGAAGCTAGCCCGGCCAGGGCTCCTGTGCTACCACCGAAGCATACTCCTGGGCTACAATATCCGGACCCACGACCGGTCTATCGATGTCACCGCACGAAGAGGCATAAACAGACTTAACCCCATCGCGACGTCCCCCAAAGGCTAACTTTCTAGCCCTTAGTATCTGCTTGCTAATTCGGCCTGCTAACTGCTAGCCTGCCCCGGTCTACTAACTGCTAGCTTGTTTAGCCCCGGTCTGCTAACTGCTAACTTGTTTAGCCCCGGCCTACTAACTGTTAGCTTGTTAGCACAGGCCTGCTAACTGTCTGAATCGCTGTGTCCCCAGCCAGCCCAACCACTCACTGGACCCATTTTTTTTTTCAATCTCTTTTAGATTTTTAATTCGATTATACCTTCCGGTAACCTGCCTCACCCAATGTGATACGGAATCGCGATTATTTTAAATTTTTAGAACACATTCAAGAACCTCCAGAAGCTAACCAGCTAACTAGCTACAAGCTATTTAGTCATTGTTAGCCACTGCTAGGGGCTTTTACCTTCTGCACAGCCAGCTAGTTTTTTTTACCCTGGATAATTACTCGCCAGTCTACCAGTATCGAACTGTCTCTCCACAACAACGCCGGATTCCTGCCGTAATCCCTGGACCACTACTTCTGATCTTCACAGCTAGCTTGCACGCAGTACCGAAGCTATCCCTCACTGCTTTAGCACACTCAGCTAACCCTGATGTCCTTGCCGTGTCTGAATCCTGGCTCAGGAAGGCCACCAAAAATTCTGAGATTTCCATATTTTCCGTCAAGATAGAACTGCCAAAGGGGGAGGAGTTGCAGTCTACTGCAGAGATTGACATTACTTTGCAGGCTTATTTTCCAGGTCCACACCCAAACAGTTCGAACTACTAATTTAAAAAATTCTCACTCCAGAAATAAGTCTCTCACTGTTGCCGCCTGCTACCGACCCCCCTCAGCCCCCAGCTGTGCCCTGGGCACCATTTGTGAATTGATCGCCCCACATCTAGCTTCAGAGTTTGTTCTGTTAGGTGACCTAAACTGGGATATGCTTAACACCCCGGCAGTCCTACAATCTAAGCTAGATGCCCTCAATCTCACACAAATCATCAAGGAACCCACCAGGTACAACCCTAAATCTGTAAACGAAGGCACCCTCATAGACGTCATCCTGACCAACTGGCCCTCCAAATACACCTCCGCTGTCTTCAACCAGGATCTCAGCAATCACTGCCTCATTGCCTGTATCCACCTCGGATCCGCAGTCAAACGACCACCCCTCATCACTGTCAAACGCTCCCTAAAACACTTCTGCGAGCAGGCCTTTCTAATCGACCTGGCCCGGGTATCCTGGAAGGATATTGACCTCATCCCGTCAGTTGAGGATGCCTGGTAAAATAAGATAAGATAAGCATGCTCCGTTCAAAAAATGCAGAACTAAGAACAGATATAGCCCTTGGTTCACTCCAGACCTGACTGCCCTCGACCAGCACAAAAACATCCTGTGGCGGACTGCAATAGCATCGAATAGTCCCCGCAGTATGCAACTGTTCAGGGAAGTCAGGAACCAATACAAGCAGTCAGTCAGTCAGAAAGCAAAGGCCAGCTTCTTCAGGCAGAAATGTGCATCCTGTAGCTCTAACTCCAAAAAGTTCTGGGGCACTGTAAAGTCCATGGAGAACACGAGCACCTCCTCCCAGCTGCCCACTGCACTGAGGCTAGGTAACACGGTCACCACCGATAAATCCATGATTATCGAAAACTTCAACAAGCATTTCTCAACGGCTGGACATGCCTTCCTCCTGGCTACTCCAACCTCGGCCAACAGCTCCACCCCCCCCCCCCCCCAGCAGCTACTCGCCCAAGCCTCTCCAGGTTCTGCTTTACCCAAGATAGCAGATGTTCTGAAAGAGCTGCAAAACCTGGACCCGTACAAATCAGCTGGGCTTGACAATCTGGACCCTCTATTTCTGAAACTATCCGCCGCCATTGTCGCAACCCCTATTACCAGCCTGTTCAACCTCGCTTTCATATCGTCTGAGATCCCCAAGGATTGGAAAGCTGCCGCAGTCATCCCCCTCTTCAAAGGGGGAGACACCCTGGACCCAAACTGCTACAGACCTATATCCATCTTGCCCTGCCTGTTCTAAGGTCTTCGAAAGCCAAGTCAACAAACAGGTCACTGACCATCTCGAATCCCATTGTACCTTCTCCGCTGTGCAATCTGGTTTCCGAGCCGGTCACGGGTGCACCTCAGCCACGCTCAAGGTACTAAACGATATCATTAACCGCCATCGATAAAAGACAGTACTGTGCAGCCGTCTTCATCGACCTGGCCAAGGCTTTCGACTCTGTCAATCACCATATTCTTATCGGCAGACTCAGTAGCCTCGGCTTTTCTAATGACTGCCTTGCCTGGTTCACCAACTACTTTGCAGACAGAGTTCAGTGTGTCAAATCGGAGGGCATGCTGTCCGGTCCTCTGGCAGTCTCTATGGGGGTGCCACAGGGTTAAATTCTCGGGCCGACTCTTTTCTCTGTATATATCAATGATGTTGCTCTTGCTGCAGGCGATTCCATGATTCACCTCTACGCAGACGACACCATTCTGTATACTTCTGTCCCTTCCTTGCCTTGGACACTGTATTATCTCACCTTTAAACGAGCTTCAATGCCATACAACACTCCATCCGTGGCCTCCAACTGCTGTATGCTTTTCAACCGTTCGCTGCCCGACTAGCATCACCACCCTGGATGGTTCCGACCTAGAATATGTGGACATCTATAAGTACCTAGGTGTCTGGCTAGACTGTAAACTCTCCTTCCAGACTCATATCAAACATCTCCAATCTAAAATCAAATCTAGAGTCGGCTTTCTATTCCGCAACAAAGCCTCCTACACTCACGCCGCCAAACTTACCCTAGTAAAACTGACTATCCTACAGATCCTCGACTTCGGCGATGTCATCTACAAAATAGCTTCCAACACTCTACTCAGCAAACTGGGTCCAGGTCATCTACAAGTCCATGCTAGGTAAATCTCCGCCTTATCTCAGTTCACTGGTCACGATGGCAACACCCACCCGTAGCACGCGCTCCAGCAGGTGTATCTCACTGATAATCCCTAAAGCCAACACCTCATTTGGCCGCCTTTCGTTCCAGTTCTCTGCTGCCTGTGACTGGAACGAATTGCAAAAATTGCTGAAGTTGGAGACTTTTATCTCCCTCACCAACTTCAAATATCTGCTATCTGAGCAGCTAACCGATACATAGTCTACCGGTAAATAGCCCACCCAATTTTACCTACCTCATCCCCATACTGTTTATATTTATTTACTTTTCTGCTCTTTTGCACACCAATATCTCTACCTGTACATGACCATCTGATCATTTATCACTCCAGTGTTAATCTGCAAAATTGTAATAATTCGCCTACCTCCTCATGCCTTTTGCACACAATGTACAGTGCCTTGCGAAAGTATTCGGCCCCCTTGAACTTTGCGACCTTTTGCCACATTTCAGGCTTCAAACATAAAGATATAAAACTGTCTTTTTTTGTCAAGAATGAACAACAAGTGGGACACAATCATGAAGTGGAACAACATTTATTGGATATTTCAAACTTTTTTAACAAATCAAAAACTGAAAAATTGGGCGTGCAAAATTATTCAGCCCCCTTAAGTTAATACTTTGTAGCGCCACCTTTTGCTGCGATTACAGCTGTAAGTCGCTTGGGGTATGTCTCTATCAGTTTTGCACATCGAGAGACTGAAATTTTTTCCCATTCCTCCTTGCAAAACAACGCGAGCTCAGTGAGGTTGGATGGAGAGCATTTGTGAACAGCAGTTTTCAGTTCTTTCCACAGATTCTCGATTGGATTCAGGTCTGGACTTTGACTTGGCCATTCTAACACCTGGATATGTTTATTTTTGAACCATTCCATTGTAGATTTTGCTTTATGTTTTGGATCATTGTCTTGTTGGAAGACAAATCTCCGTCCCAGTCTCAGGTCTTTTGCAGACTCCATCAGGTTTTCTTCCAGAATGGTCCTGTATTTGGCTCCATCCATCTTCCCATCAATTTTAACCATCTTAACTGTCCCTGCTGAAGAAAAGCAGGCCCAAACCATGATGCTGCCACCACCATGTTTGACAGTGGGGATGGTGTGTTCAGGGTGATGAGCTGTGTTGCTTTTACGCCAAACATAACGTTTTGCATTGTTGCCAAAAAGTTCAATTTTGGTTTCATCTGACCAGAGCACCTTCTTCCACATGTTTGGTGTGTCTCCCAGGTGGCTTGTGGCAAACTTTAAACAACACTTTTTATGGATATCTTTAAGAAATGGCTTTCTTCTTGCCACTATTCCATAAAGGCCAGATTTGTGCAATATACGACTGATTGTTGTCCTATGGACAGAGTCTCCCACCTCAGCTGTAGATCTCTGCAGTTCATCCAGAGTGATCATGGGCCTCTTGTCTGCATCTCTGATCAGTCTTCTCCTTGTATGAGCTGAAAGTTTAGAGGGACGGCCAGGTCTTGGTAGATTTGCAGTGGTCTGATACTCCTTCCATTTCAATATTATCGCTTGCACAGTGCTCCTTGGGAAGTTTAAAGCTTGGGAAATCTTTTTGTATCCAAATCCGGCTTTAAACTTCTTCACAACAGTATCTCGGACCTGCCTGGTGTGTTCCTTGTTCTTCATGATGCTCTCTGCGCTTTTAACGGACCTCTGAGATTATCACAGTGCAGGTGCATTTATACGGAGACTTGATTACACACAGGTGGATTGTATTTATCATCATTAGTCATTTAGGTCAACATTGGATCATTCAGAGATCCTCACTGAACTTCTGGAGAGAGTTTGCTGCACTGAAAGTAAAGGGGCTGAATAATTTTGCACGCCCAATTTTTCAATTTTTGATTTGTTAAAAAAGTTTGAAATATCCAATAAATGTCGTTCCACTTCATGATTGTGTCCCACTTGTTGTTGATTCTTCACAGAAAAATACAGTTTTATATCTTTATGTTTGAAGCCTGAAATGTGGCAAAAGGTCGCAAAGTTCAAGGGGGCCGAATACTTTCGCAAGGCACTGTATATAGACTCTCTCTTTTTTTTCTACTGTGTTATTGACTTGTTTATTGTTTACTCCATGTGTAACTCTGTGTTGTCTGTTCACACTGCTATGCTTTATCTTTTCCAGGTCGCAGTTGCAAATGAGAACTTGTTCTCAACTAGCCTACCTGGTTAAATAAAGGTAAAATAAAAAAAATTGCGCAAATAAGATAGCAGCACCAAAAGAACCCTCATTTCGTGAGGTGATGAAGGAGGAATTGCCCGAGGCGCTCACAGGCTTATGAGAGGAACTTCGAGAAGATGTAAGAAAATAACTAAATGAGTTCAAGAAGGACATTAACCAGAAACTGGAAGAAAACAAATTAGAACTTCACAGCATATCTACAAGAATGGGGGACGCAGAACAGCGCATTGGGGAAACAGACACATGGAACTCAGCAGTCAAGGAAATACTTGTACAGTCACTGAAAAGCCAACACGCACTACAGGCAAAAGTGACAGAACTCAAAGGTTTCTCACGTCGAAACAACATTAGACTTTATAACGTAGTAGAGGGTGCAGAAAAATACTCTATGCCCAACTTCGTGGAGGGTCTATTCAAGGGCATACTTGAAGACGACACTGAATTCATCCCCTCAAACCCCAGAGGCAAGAGACAGTCCTCTGACATGGGAGTCTAAATACCAAAGCATTTTCCCACTTTGGTTTACTTTATTATCGTTCTTGATTTTTCGTTCATTTTTAGGTTCATGATAAGCAGGCAGATATGGTGCACAGGGTGTTTTATTTGTATCGATGCATCATGGGAAATTTAAGGTCATAATAAGTCTCAATGTCAACGGAATGGGGAGTGACATCAAGAGAAGTAAGGTCATAGCAAAGATGACACGGGAGGAGAGTTGACATACTATTCTGTCAGGAAACTCACTTATCCACACCTGAACACGAGAAACTCAAGAAAATGGGATATAGGAACACTTTTTTTTCTTCTTACAAAATGGGTAGAAGGGGAGTTGCAAATCTTGATCCCAAATTCAGTTAATTTTCAGTTTATGTCAGAAATAAAAGACAAGGAGGGTAGATTTATACTTGTTAAATGTAAACTGGATAACAAGGAAGTTACATTATTTAATGTATACGCACCCCCAGGGAGTGACATGGTCTTCTACGGGAAGGTGTTTAATTTAATTGCCACAGAAACCACTGGCACTCTTATCTGTGGAGGGGACTTTAACACAATTCTAAACTCAAAATTGGACAGTACAAACCAAAATAGGAAAATGAGCCTAGTTGCCAAGAAGATCAATAGGATACGCCAGGATCTAGGACTGCTCGATGTATGGCGTGACATCCACAAGACCGATAAGGAATATACTTTTTACTCAGCCCGCCACACTGAATACTCCAGGTTAGACTACTTTTTATGTACAGTGCAGATAGACACAGGCTTAAGGATTGTAGGATCGGGCAGAGTGACTTCATAATAATGGAGTTTACCTAACTCTACACCTTGATAGCAAACCAAGAAATACTATATGGAGACTTAATACAAGCATGCTGAATGATCCAGCATTCAAGGAATCAATAAAGACAGACTTGAATATCTATCTGGAGAATAATGATAATGGGGAAGTATCTCCTGCTATATTGTGGGATGCAGCTAAGGCGGTTATTAGAGGGAAGATCATAGCCACATCATCTCTCAAGAAAAAGATTAAAGTACAGAAACTGCTGAAATGACAGGAAACCCTAAGAAACTTAGAACGATCTCATAGTCAATACAAAGACCCTCTTATATTACGAGAGATTCAAAAGGTAAAACAGGAAATTGACCACATTTATAGAGAAGAAGTAGAGAAAAAGCTCAGGTTCCTGAAACAACGATATTATGAACCAGGCTCAAAGGCAACCAGATTACTAGCATGGAGACTCAGGAAACAACAAGCACAGAATACCATTTTCAAAATAAAAGACCCCAAAACAAAAAAGATCACATGCAAATTAGATGAAATACAGAATGCATTTGAATCATATTACACATATGTACAAGCAACCAGAGAAGGCAGATGCACAGACAATAGAGCACTTTTTGAACTCACTTGATCTCCCCTCAATTGGGACAGAGCAAAATGATAGACTAACTTTAGAAATATCCACCAAAGAAATGAATAAAGCAATATCTCAACAAAAAGTCAACAAGTCTCCAGGCACTGATGGCTTCCCTTCAGAATGGTTCAAGACCTCCAGAGAACAATTAGCACCTCTACTTAAGGCCTGTTTTAACTGGACTCTAAGGGAGGGGGGTCATGGAGAGAGGCCATCATATCAGTAATCCCAAAAGAGGGTAAAGATAAGAAAGAATGCAGTTCATATAGACCTATCGCAATTCTTAACACAGATTCGAAACTATATGCATCAATAATAGACAAAAGAATGGAGAACATAATCCCAGAATTGATTGACGGAGATCAAACTGGTTTCATACAAAATAGGCAGACACAGGACAATATAAGGAGAACACTACATGTCATGGACCACATTACTCAGAATAAGACAAGTGCAATATTAATCAGCCTAGATGCAGAAAAAGCATTTGATTCAGTGGGATGGGATGATCTATTCCAAGTTATGGAAAGATTTGGTTTCAACAAAGAAGTGATACAGTGCATCAAAACACTGTATTCATGTCCGACCGCTAGAATAAAGATAAATGGACATTTGACATGAACGATAAAATTAGAGCGAGGGGCAAGACAAGGCTGTAATCTATCACCCACGCTCTTCTCCTTGTACCTCAAACCATTAGCACAGGCAATAAGACAGGACCCAACCTTAGAGGGAATAACAATAAGAGGCAGTGAACATAAGATATGCATGTATGCTGATTACGTTCTGTTATTCCTTAAAGACCCAGGCTCAAGTGTACCTAGATTGATGGATGTTTTACAAACATTTGGAACATATTCAGGGTATGTGCTTAACGTACACAAGAACCAAGCCCTAGTATATAATTATACCCCACAGGAAGAGCTGAAGAGTAGGTATAACTTCACCTGGACCTCTTCATCCATAAAATATCTGGGAGTAAATTTACCAAAAGATACACTCAAACTTTTATTGCATGAATTACGATCACATTAACAAGAAAATATATGATGACCTAGACAGGTGGAATTCACTTCCCTTAGATCTTAGTAGTAGAATTTAAGAAATCAAAATGAACGTCCTGCCAAGGTTACTGTATTTGTTCCAATCACTGCCCATAGAAATCCCGTCTAAACAGTTTAGGGAATGGGATAAACGGATATCAAGGTTTATCTGGAACAGTAAGAGACCAAGAACTAGATATACAACATTACAGTTACCAAAAAACTGTGGTGGTATGGCCTTACCAAACCTAAAAGATGATTATGTGTCAGCCCAATTGAGACCTCTGGTGTGTTGGTGCAATTCAGAATACGAATCCAAATGGAAAGACATCGAGACTACGCTGACAGAGATACCCATACAGTCAGTTTTGGGAAATAAGGACATGGTAAAAGAAATATACAATAGACAAAATCAGTGGATTAATTTCTCTCTGAAGACATGGTTTAGGGTAGTTAAGCAAAATAATTTAGACAGAGAGATCAAACTGCTGAGTTGGCCCGCATACGACCACAGCTTCATCCCTGCAACTCAGGACAGCAGGTTTAAACAATGGACGCAGAAAGGCATCACATCATTCAGTACAATGATAAGGAATGGGAACCTAGATAACTTCCAGGACCTAAGTAAAAAACATGGCTTGGATAAACAAGATTTTTACAGATACCTACAAGTTCGACACTATTTCTTAAGGGGGATAAAAGTGACCCTCGAGCACCTCTAAAATTAATCCAAGTATTCACTAACGCATACAACTTGGGGTAACGAAAAAACGACTTCAAATCTCTACTTGGGTATTCAATCCTCAAAGAAACATTCTACAAACTATTTTAAAAAGAAATGGGAGGGAGGAACTTAACATTGGAGTAACTGATGAAACATGGTTGAACATATTACAGACTCAACAAAGCTCCACCAACTCAAGGTCATGGAGAGAATTATGTTGGAAGAATGTTATACGTTTCTTCATAACACCTAAACTGAAATCAAAACAGACTGGCTCACTACACCCTTGTTGGAGAGAATGCGGTCTATTGAGGGCGGACTACTCTCATATCTGTTGGACTTGCCCCGCAATCGAAACTTACTGGGGAGAAATAAGATCTAACATTGGAAAAATAATGGGATTTGACATAGAACAAACATTCATTTCTTTGTACATGGGTGAAATACCTGATAACTTACACAATAGAGAAAAGTACCTCTTGAAGGTCCTACTGGCAGCCAGTAAAAAGGCTATCACTAGGAAATGGCTACAAAAAGACCCTCCCACAGTGACACAATGGATAGACATTGTAGAAGAAATACACCACATGGAGCGTATGACCTTTGCTTTAAGAACTCAACAGGAGAGAGGTCAAGAATACTGGGAAAAAATGGGTTTCGTACTTGGAAAAGTTCTAATTCAAAGATGTCAATGTAACTAATATGATGATATGATAATGAAGGTATGAAGTGCACTGTAACTGCCAGATCTTTTTTTGTTGTTCTTTTATTTGACTTTATTTGTACTTTCTTTGTGTTCCTACAATAAAAACTAAGTATAAAACAAAGATTGTACTTTTGGAGAAATGTTCTCTGGTCTGATGAAACAAAAATAGAACAGTTTGGCAATAATGACCATCGTTATGTTTGGAGGAAAAATGGGGATGCTTGCAAGCCAAAGAATACCATCCTAACTGTGAAACACATGGGTGGCAGCATCATGTTGTGGGGGTGCTTTGCTGCAGGAGGGACTGGTGCACTTCACAAAATAGATGGCATCATGAGAGTGGAAAATGATGTGGATATACTGAAGCAACATCTCAAGACATCAGTCAGGAAGTTAAAGCTTGGTCGCAAATGGGTCTTCCAAATGGAACAATGACCCCAAGCATACTTATAAAGTTGTGGCAAAATGGCTTAAGGACAACATAATCAAAGTATTGGAGTGGCCATCACAAAGCCCTGACATCAATCCCATAGAAAATGTGTGGGCAGAACTCAAAAAGTGTGTGCAAACAAGGAGGCCTACAAACCTGACTCGGTTACACCAGCTCTGTCAGGAGGAATGGGCCAAAATTCACCCAACTTATTGTGGGAAGCTTGTGGAAGGCTACCCGAAATGTTTGACCCAAGTTAAACAATTTAAAGGCAATGCTACCAAATACTAATTGAGTGTATGTAAACTTCTGACCCACTGGGAATGTGATGAAAGAAATAAAAGCTGAAATAAATAATTCTCTCTACTATTATTCTGACATTTCACATTCTTAAAATAAAATGGTGATCCTAACTGACCTAAAATTGCTCGGATTAAAAGTCAGGAATTGGGAAAAACTGAGTTTAAACGTATTTGGCTAAGGTGTATGTAAACTTCCGACTTCAACTGTAGGTACAGTATAAAAATATCATCAAAGACAACAAACACCTGAGCCTCTGCTTGTTGTATGACTATGTATAGACAATAAACAGCTAGTAGCAGAAGTGTACAAACAAAGAGAGGGGTTCAATGTAAATAGTCCGGGTGGCAATTTGGTTCATTGTTCAGCAGTCTTATGTCAAAAGGGAACCTTTTGGACCTAAACGTGGGGCTCACTTGGGTACAGTTTGCCGTGCGGTAGCAGAGAGAACAATCTATGACTTGGGTGTCTGGAGTTGTAGACAATTTTTTGGGCCTTCCTCTAACACCGCCTTGCATATGGGTCCTGGATGGCAGAAAGCTTGGCCCCAGTGATGTACTGGACTGTACGCACTATCCTCTGTCGCGCCTACGGTCAGATGCCGATCAGTTGCCGTACTAGGCTGTGATGCAACCGGTCAGGATGGTCTCGATGGTGCAGCTGTAGAACTTTTTGAGGATCTGAGGACCCATGCCAAATCTTTTCAGTCTCCTGAGTGGGTAAAGCTGTTGTCGTGCCCTCTTCACAACTTTCTTGGATGATAGCCATTATTGCCATGAATGCACAGTATATTTTATACTTAATGTATGTATTACTATATCCATGTAGTTATCTGATTTCCATACTCTTTGGCTCTGCGCCAGAAATGACAATACTAACTTCTTCCTGCCTTTCTGTCCTTTTAACCCTGTCTCTCCATAAGGTACTGGATCAGTGAGTTCCCAGCAGTGTTGATCTGAACCCAGAGCTGGCAGAGCAGATCAGAGGGCTGAAGGAGCAGCTGGCCTAGCAGGGAGGGGAGCACCAGAACACACTCATCAACATTGACAGTGTGTAAGTGCCGCCTGTCTGCAGCCAGAAAATCATACAAGCATGGAAGCAGGCAAGCAGCCAGGCAGCCATGGTCTTCTCACAGTGACAGCTTAGCATACCATTTAAATGATACAGTATAAAGAATTTCAGAGTGCATGAGGGCATCGACAACCAGCCACTCTCACAGTACTTCTACTTCTACAGTTTAAGTTCGTATCTTATTCTCTCTAGGCCGTCATATGAGTGGAGAAGACAGGCTCAGTTTGACTTCAAGAAGAGGAAGACATCTCTCCTCTTTCATCACCTGGACTCATCTGAACTAGCAGAGCACCTCAGCTACATGGAGCATATGTCCTTCTGTCGGATACCGGTGAGTGTGGCTGGCCAGCAGGTGGCTCTGTTCGCCAGCTTCTCTCTGTGTCTCACTCAGTTGACTTATTTGCTCTTGGCTGAATTATGCAGTATACGTTGTATTTGTACTTGTGTGAGAGAGACCGTGTGTTTGTGTGCACGTTTGACCGTGTGTATATGTATATATTGGACAGTGTGTCTACGACGGTTCCTTACCCTCCAGTTCCAGGACCACCACAGCTTTGTGATGCATGGCTGCACGGTAGACTTCATCACCCACTTCAACAGTGTGTCTCAGTGGATCCAGCTGATGGTGCTCACAGCAAGCCCCCCCCCCCCCCCCCCCCCCCGGGTCAGAAAGAGAGTCAACCCCCAGGTCAGAAAGAGAGTCAACCCCCAGGTCAGAAAGAGAGTCAACTCCCAAATTGCCTCTTGACGTTGGTCTGTCTTGTCTTCCATGTTGTGCTTTCGTTGGCTATTGTTAGTGCCCAGATGGGTTATATTTTTTCTCTGGTCTCTCTGTAGAGGTTGTTACAGCTGCAGAACTTCACCACTCTGATGGCAGTAGTGGGGGGTCTCAGTAGTAGCTACATCTCACGCCTCAAAGACACACAGTCCCACATTAGCAACGATGTCAGCAAGGTAAGGACTTTTGATAATATTTTAGTTAAGAGTGAAAACATACATTTATCAGTTACAACTAAACATTTACATTTTTGAATGTAGGTCAATGTCAAAATGTGGCCCAGTTATTTATATATCCACGGTATTCTGCTCGACAGGCTTTGGACTTTAACACGTATAGCACTGTAACGCACAGGGCACTCTGGTTGGTGTCACCTCGTTAGTCAGTATGTGTTCCACCTGTGCTGGTTGCCATCACGTTAGTGGGAAGGTTTTTCACCTGCCCAGGTGTTATTTAAGAGTAGCTGGCCCAGTCCTCTTGAGAGGTGTAGAGGGACTCTCCCCATCTGATTTCTAGAAAAACATTCCTTTGTCTGATTTAGTTTTGTTCCACCTTTTTGGTATGCTTCCTGTCTTTAAGTTTGGTTGGGTTTTTCTTTTGTTTGCCTCTTCTTGGGCAGATTCAGTGGGTGCTCATGGTAGGTGTCTTTTAGGTTCCAGTTGATGTTGCTAGTCAACTTTTAGTGGACACCCCCACGAGTGTCTTTCACAACCCCTTGGCATCTTCAGTGAAGCCCGAAGCCAACCTCATCAGCAGCAAACGCATACAGAAGATGGTTGCGGTAGGCTGTTCAACCTATTGAATGCAATTATGAAACACGACAATGATCCTTTAATTTGGTCATATTTCAGTCAGTGCTTAAGAATTCCGACGCTGATGAAGACGACTACATCTCTACAGGAGGGATTTGAGATCATTAGGACCAAACTCCCATACCTCTGCAAGTTTGATGACTTGGATAAGAGTCAGTGAGTATCACAGGTCATAACTATTCATGACAGATGTAGTAAATGAATAATTCAAGCTACGGTGTTGGTCATAACGGTCAGCATCTTGACTAAACAAAGCAAAAAAAAGAAAGGTCCCTTTCTCTGGACCCTGTCCTTCAAAGATCATTTGTAAAAATCCAAATGTCTTCATTGCAAAGGGTTTAAACACGGTTTCCCATGCTTGGTCAATGAATCATAAACAATTAATGAACATGCACCTGTGGAACGGTCGTTAAGACACTAACAGCTTACAGGCAGTAGGCATTTAAGGTCACAGTTATTGAAACTTAGGACACTGAAGAGACCTTTCTACTGACTCTGGGAAAACATCACAAGAAAGATGCCCAGGGTCCCTGCTCATCTGTGTGATTGTGCCTTAGGCATGCTGCAAGGACGCATGAGGACTGCAGATGTGGCCAGGGCAATAAATTGCAATGTACGTCCTGTGAGCTGCCTGAGACAGGACGGACAGCTGATCGTCCTCGCAGTGGCAGACCACGTGTAACAACACCTGCACAGGATCCGGACATCTGAACATCACACCTGCGGGACAGGTACAGGATGGCAACAACTGCCTGAGTTACACCAGGATCGCACAATCCTTCCATCAGTGCTCAGACTGTCCACAATAGGCTGAGAGAGGCTGAACTGAGGGCTTGTAGGCCTGTTGTAAGGCAGGTCCTCACCAGACATCACCAGCAACAATGTCACCTATGGGCATAAATCCACCGTCGCTGGACCAGACCGGGCTCGCAAAAAGTGCTCTTCACTTACATGTCACGGTTTTGTCTCACCAGGGGTGATGGTCAGATTCGCATTTATCGTAGAACGAATTAGCGTTACACCGAGGGATCGCACTGGAGGTTCCGTCATGGTCTGGGGAGGTGTGTCACATCATCATCGGATTGAGCTTGTTATTTGCAGGCATTCTCAACGCTGTGCGTTGCCGGGAAGACGTCCTCCTCCCTCGTGTGTCTGGTAACTTGCAGGTGCCTTGGTAGAAGAGTGTGGTAACATCTCACAGTAAGAACTGGCAAATCTTGTGCAGTCCATGAGGAGATGCACTGCAGTACTTATTGCAGCCGGTGGCCACACCAGCTAATTAATGTTTTTATTTTGATTCCCCCCCCCCCCCTTTGTTCAGGGAGACATTATTCCGCTTCTGTTAGTCACATGTCTGGAACTTGTTCAGTTTGTCTGTGGAATCTTATGTTTATACGAATATTTACACATGTTAAGTTTGCTGGAAATGAACACAGTTGACAGTCAGAGGACATTTCTTTTTTGCTGAATTTACATGTTTAGTTACATTAGTCACACACAGTATCTTGTTACTGTAATACTGACATTTGACCCCTCACCCGCTCAGGGATGGTAGAATCAGTCAGGAGACGCTCGACTACATCACCAAGGCCAGCTCTTTACTGAACATCAAGATGAATGCCTACGATTCAACTATGTAAGACTCCATGTAAAAGCGGTTTTAATCATAAGGGAATACATATGAATCAACATGGTGGAAACATTTAGTACCAAGACCTGTGTATACAAATGATGTCTAGATCCCCCATAGCAGAGGATGCTCAAATTATGACTAGCGTTGTTGCGATTGTGGAATGAGATATTCAGAGAACACCATTTAGGATGTGGAACAGTAAGGGTGCTGATGGTAATATTATGTAACAAAACACACCCACACACCAGTTTCCTATTTTAAAGTGTTTTGTTCTGTACTAATTGTTTTGAATCAATCAAGTTGTCTGCAAATGACTTGACTCCTGAGAATGCTGACGAAGTCGTGGTTTGTAACTTTCCTTAACTGCTCACTGTTGATTTTATAATAGATTTGAATTGCTTCCTGCAATTTGGATAAAATGATCATTCAGCAATCGGTATCATTTTGAAAGTTACCACCAACCCTGTCCTTTTAAACACTAAAAGTGACCGACGCAGGGTTTTTACGAGATAGATGTGTAAAGGTACAGTAATACAAGGATCTGTCAGAATTCTGCGCCCCACGCACAATGGTATGTAATATAGTAATAGTTTATTATACTGAACAAAAATGGAAATGTAACAGTTTCAAAGTGTTTACTGTGTTACAGTTCATTATAAGGAAATAGGTCAATTTAAATAAGTTCATTAGACCCTTTAACTATGGTTTTCACATGACTGGGCAGGGGCACAGCCATGGGTGGGCCTTGGAGGGCATAGGCCCATCCACTGGGGAGTCAGACCCAGCCAGTCAGAATGAGTTTTTCCCCACAAAATAGCTTTATTACAGACAGAAATACTCATCAGCACCCCTCTCCCCTGATGATCCCGTAGGTGAAGAAGCTGGAAAGGAGGTCCTGGGATGACGTGGTCTGCAGTTGTGAGGCTGGTTGGGCGTGCTACCAAATTTCCTAAAATAAGAGCAGGGCTTATATTTAGAGACCTCTCTACTTGAAATCTGTGGCATTGTGTAGTGACACAACTGCAAAAATTAAGTGGCCTTTTATTGTCCCCAGCACAAGGTGCACCTGTGTAATGATCATGCTGTTTAATCAGCTTCATATACCACACCTGTCAGGTGGATGGATTATCTTGGCAAATGAGAAATGCTCACTAACAGGGATGTAAACAAATGTGGGTGCACAAAAATAAGCTTTTTGTGCATATGGAACATTTCTGGCATTTTTAAAAATGTATTTAATTTAATTTATTTGCCAGCAGCATACCACCCTGCATCCCACTGCTGGCTTGCTCCTGAAGCTAAGCAGGGTTGGTTCTGTTCAGTCCCTGGATGGGAGACCACATGCTGATGGAAGTGGTGTTGGATTGCCAGTAGGAGGCACTCTTTCCTCTGGTCTGAAAAAATATCCCAATGCCCCAGGGCAGTGATTGGGGACACTTCCCTGTGTAGGGTGCTGTCTTTCGGATGGGATGTTAAACGGCTGTCATGACTCTTTGAGGTCATTAAAGATCCCATGGCACTTATTGTAAGAGTATGGGTGTTAACCCTGGTGTCCTGGCTAAATTCCCAATCTGTCCCTCATACCATCACGGTCACTTAATCATCCCCAGTTTACAATTGGCTCATTCATCCCCCTCCTCTTCCCTGTAACTATTCCCCAGGTTGTTGCTGTAAATGAGAATGTGTTCATTTACCTGGTTACATTTTTTTATTTCAGCTCATGAAACATGAGACTGACACTTTACATGTTGCGTTTATATTTTTGTTCAGTGTATATTTCAGAGATTGTAATTTACCAGATACTATTGCTCAGTGAGAAAGTCAGTGTTTGCACTGTACCTCAAGCAAAACCTTTCCAAAACCTATTGCTTAGTTGAACACAAAAGCAATATTTTTTTGTTGGCATGTTTAGTCATTATCCAAAGCAACTTAGTGCATTCATCTTCAGATAAGTAGGTGAGACAACCACATCAGTCGTGGTAAGAACATTTTCCTCAAACAAAGTGCAGGTTTAATTTATTTGTACTTAAAATAAGATGGATGTCTTATTTAAGATACTCCGTGAAGAGGTGGGGTTGTCTATAAGAAGCCAAGGGTATGCTAGCTATCGAGCAATACATTAGCAATGCCAGTAACAATCCTATCTGTTTTCAGATGTTCCTAAAGATTTAACCTCACAGTAACCACTCATACTCTTCTCCATTCTAGCCTGTGGGGTGAGCTGTCACAATGACTGTTGAGTGCTGCAAACCAACAAATATGCCGGTCACGATCCTTCAGTGTGCCTGATATGGTTTAGCCCCTACACATTCTACATCCGAGGTAAAAGCACACCACTCAATTCACCTCTTTTCTTTTACATTCAATCTTTACCTGGATGTCTCAAACTTGGTCTTGGTGCAAATGGACCATACTTTTTTTTACAGCTTAGTGCAATTAGGTATGGCACTTTGTCAATTTAGTGCATAGCCTATTATCTTAAATCCGTAACTGGTACAAATTAGATATTGGCTCCTGTCCAATCTATTTGAAACGTGACTAGGCGATTAAGACTAAAGTTCTCACTTTAATTTTTTTTTACTGTAGACCTCTTGTTGTCCTGCTAAGTGCAATACTTGAGGCTTTTCACAAACCGGTATATAAACTCAGCAAAAAAAGAAAGGTCCCTTTTTCAGGATCCAAATAACTTCACAGATCTTCATTGTAAAGGGTTTAAACAATGCTTCCATGCCTGTTCAATGAACCATAAACAATTCATGAACATGCACCTGTGGCACGGTCGTTAAGACACTAACAGCTTACAGGCAGTAGGCATTTAAGGTCACAGTTATTGAAACTTAGGACACTAAAGAGGCCTTTCTACTGACTCTGAAAAATACCAAAAGAAAGATGCCCAGGGTCCCTGCTCATCTGTGTGAACTTGCCTTAGGCATGCTGCAAGGAGGCATGAGGACTGCAGATGTGGCCAGGGCAATACATTGCAATGTCCGTACTGTGAGACACCTAAGACAGAGCTACAGGGAGACAGGACAGACAGCTGACTGTCCTCACAGTGGCAGACCACGTGTAACAACACCTGCACAGGATCAATACATCCGAACATCACACCTGCGGGACAACTACAGGATGGCAACAACAACTGCCCGAGTTACACCAGGAACGCACAATCCCTCCATCAGTGCTCAGACTGTCCGCAATAGGCTGAGAGGCTGGACTGATGGCTTGTAGGCCTGTTGTAAAGGCAGGTCCTCACCAGACATCACCGGCAACCACGTCGCCTATGGGCACGAACCCATCGTCGCTGGACCAGACAGGACTGGCAAAAAGTGCTCTTCACTGACGAGTCACGGTTTTGTCTCACCGGGGGTGATGGTCGGATTCGCATTTATCGTCGAAGGAATGAGTTACACCGAGGCCTGTACTCTGGAGCGGAAATCGAGGTGGAGGTTCCATCATGGTCTGGGGCAGTGTGTCACAGCATCATCGGACTGTGCCTGCAATGCCTGCAATGACAACAAGCTATCTCAACGCTGTGCGTTACAGGGAAGACATCCTCCTCCTTCATGTGGTACCCTTCCTGCAGGCTCATCCTGACATGACCCTCCAGCATGACAATGTCACGAGCCATACTGCTCGTCCCCCCCCCCCCCACAGAAATGTCTGGGAACTTGCAGGTGCCTTGGTGGAAGAGTGGGACGACATCTCACAGCAAGAACTCTCAGTTGTCGAATCTTGTTGTGTTCATGCAAATATTTACACATGTTAAGTTTGCTAAAAATAAAGGCAGTTGACAGTGAGGGGACTTCTTTTGTTACCATAGTTTTTACAAATGTATTTTTGTTCCGTGCAAAGTCTTTTGATATCTGCGGTTCTCCAATATGGCTGATTTGGTGCGCTTAACACAGCAAACCTTTCTCTCTCTCTCTCCCTAGCAATTGCAAAGGAAGCACCCGACTCTCTGGAGGATGAAGTGTTTGAGGTCCACCTTTTTGAGGTAAGAAGGTTAGGATAATGCAGGGTATATGTGTTGGAATAATCTAGTGTAGAAGACATTAGGAACACCTTCCTAATATTGAGTTGTAACCCCTTTTGCCCTCAGTACAGTCTCACTTCGTCGGGTGTGTACTCCACAGGGATGCTGGCCGACATTTGTCTCCAATGCTTCCCACACTTTTGTCAAGGTGGCTGCGTGTCGTTTGGGTGGCGGACCATTCTACACGGGACATTTTTGAGTGTGGAAAAACCCCAGCAGCGTTGCAGTTCTTGACCCACTCAAACCAGTGCGCCGGGCACCTACTCCCTTATCCCGTTCAAAGGCACGTGAATATTTTGTCTTGCCCGTTCACCCTCTGAATGGCACACATACACAATCCATGTCTCGAGGCTTATAAATCCTTCTTTAACCCGTCTCCTCCCCTTCATCTACACTGATTTTTGAAGTGCATTTAACAGGTGACATCAATCAAGGGATCATTAGCTTACACCAGTCAGTCTGTCATGGAAAGGACCTGTCTCTAATGTTGACATACACAGTGTACAAAAACATCTCCTAGTTGTGAGCAATGTGCCTGATCAAATGCTCTATCTGCAAGTGTTTTGAAGTAGTCTCTCTACAATTCCTATCTAAAGTCATCCTGTTTTTTAGACTGCAGTTCTCTATTTCCTGAACGAATTTTGTGGTCCACTTGCTAGTTAATTTTCACATCAGAATGAAGACCAACATTGACGAGATCACAAACGTTTCCCATGAGGACCCGACAGCAATGACACTCTGACGATCTGTGTGATAGAAATGTTTTTGTTCCTGTTTGGATACGTAATGCACGCTAAGAACATTGCAAATTCTCTGACTTTCATTGAGAATGTCCACATTTTCCCCACGTTTTAGAGCTATTGAACCTGAGGAAGGATTGTGTAACTAACTATATGTTAACTTGCTAATGATACTTTGATTCAGTCATTGCATGTTGTGCTGATTTGTGTATTTATTTTCTGATGAATTAATCCTTCATTCTCTTGGCTATAGTATTATTTGCCCAGAGCTTTCACAGTAGGTAAACCTGGAGTACAGTAGATGCATATCTCTGCATGTGCTTGTATACGGCTCATGATTGCTGAAGGTTGCTTCTCCGCTAGGTGGTGAGGTTTTGTGTCAACACTGCATAGCGTAGGCTACCACTGGGATGTAGCATTCTGTAGTTCTTTCACATTCCCTGTTTTTAGTGTAGCCCTATGTTTGTGTATAAAATGTGGGAGTGGATTGTTGATGACAAGGTAAATGGAGGTTCTTTCCTCAGCTAGCCAACCATGTTCATGTTTGATTACATTGTATTGTGGTACAATTTTAAAAGGCAGAAAGATCTTCTATGGTTTTATATCATAGAATAGAGATGGCATCATGCCCAACTCCTTTGGACTTTGCTACCTGTGTACATACAATATGCTGAGGAGTTATTTGTCTCGCTCTGTTACTCCCAAGTGATACTCCCATGAGGGAAGGCAATTAATTTACTCTGAGCAGTGGTTTCTAGGAACTTCAATACATAGCTGAGACGATTCTCTCCGGGATTGTCACACTGTAAAATGTGATAACAGCACAAATATAGGCTACATTTTATACTTATTGCTTAATGTCCGAGGGGTTGTGGTATATGGCCGATATACCACAGATAAGGGCTGTTCTTAGCCGCAACACTGAGTGCCTGGATTTACAACCCTTATCCGTGGTATATCGGCCATATACCATAAACCCCCGAGGTGACTTATTGAGATTACCAATGTAATTAGAGCGGTAAAAATAAATGTTTTGTCATACCCATGGTATATGGTCTGTTTATAAACTGGGTGGTTCATGTCCTGAATGCTGATTGGCTGAAAGCCATGGTTTATTGGTCTGTATACCACGGGTAGACTTTATTACTAGTGTAGCCTATAAGCAGATGTAGGCATTGGGTTGTTTTACACTTGCCAATATACCATCGCTAAGGTCTGTATCCGGGCACTCTGTGTTGCGTCGTGTGTAAGAACAGGCCTTAGCTGTGGTATATTGGCCATATACCACACTCCCTCGGTCCTTATTACTTAAATATACCACACCTGTCAGCAAATCAGCATTCCGGGCTCGAACCACCCAGTTTATAATAGCCTATAATTTTGAAATCTATTCCTATTGCAAAAAACATGACTTAAAAACATTCTTCTTTATATTTTGTGATAGAGCTTATCAATAATTTTGTCTTTCAAACAGATTCCAATTTGGGGCATTTTGTTGTGTTGGACTTTAGTAGATATTCAGTTTGAGAAATAATGTTTAGTACTTTTGTGCTGTCTTTTATTTTAACCACTCATTTTGCAAACTTGTAACCTTCAGGTGTTGCTGGTTCCTGTCAACTTCCAATTTGGTGGGCTGAGGATTTGTCACCATAGTAACTCCACCTCTGGCATCCTGTAGGCTATTACTGGCCTGTGAAAACTGAAGCCATCTCACAATGGCTAGTCCTATTTATATTGTGGTCGTTTTTTTTAATAACGCAAGCAAGGTTATTATTGAGGGAGATGTCCAAACCCGTATGATCTTGTCACACTGCATTAACAGCTTTATGGAGCTGAGAGAGAAAATAAAGGGCTTGGATTAGGTCCAAGGCCAGTTATCATGTGTGCAGCGTTTATACACATGAGAGCAGACTATTTAGCAAGTGAAATAGGGTATATAATAGCCTCAAATAACATTTTTTTTAAAAGCACTTGTTAAGTTATACACCCGAAATGCTCAGAAGGTCCTCCCACCATTACACCTGTCCTCGAATTGACTATTCAATCAATCAAATTCGGTGAAAACCATCACTAAAATGTCCCAATTATGTCGCTATGTATTTGACAGGGTAATGAGAAAAGATATGCCTACAGGTTCAACCCAATACGTTTGTGATTGTCCTCCATGGCAATGCACATGTACATTTCATTGGGAGTGCACATGATTGGTCAACTGCCGTTGACCGCGCCCTCAACCCAATACCGAACCATCAGCACCGCTGAGTCGGGGGGGGAGTGATGATTCCGCTGCTGTCTTCAATGCGGTGGAGGAAGACAACTATTGTCTAATGCGGGGATTCCGGGGGTTCATAACTGCATGTCTTTCCAGAAGACGAAGAAGTCTGCAGCGTTTCACCTACATGCTCTATTTTAAATATTCAAAACCTCTGGAATTCTGCCGCGAACTCCGGGATAATTCTAACAAACCACGTTGTCTGTGTATCGGGTGTTGGAGTACAGAATAATGGCCAGGTAAGACCACTGAATATTTCCATGGGGAATGACCTCCGATAAAGAAACATTTAAATATTGGTTCAGGTGTTTATAGTAAAGGTTGTTCCCCTAGACTCCCCGAACCCCGTGGTATGGCTTTGCAGTTGCCTAGGCTATGGACCTCGCTATCATCAGACCTGTGCTTGTCTGCACTAGCCTACAATAATAATGTTGCTGCTTTCCAATCGACAAAAATCATCGACTCGTCAAGTAATAAGACATGCGTTATGTTTATGCTATAAATGAGGGCTTCTCAGAGTCATTCGGTTTCTTTCTGCATTGTCTGGGTTACAACCGCATCAATTGAGGGGAGAGGATCGTCAAAATCCTATAGGGGAGAGGATACATTCGTATTACTGCATGGGTAGTACAAGTGGCTTGGCAATATTTCCCGCAGGGATAGCTTGTTTGTTGGCTCACATCACGCAATGATGAATGGTGTGAATTAGACTTTATTACTAGCGTAGCCTATAAGTAGATGTAGGCATTGGGTCGTTTAACACTTGACAACTATTGTCAAGGTGGTGCTCAGTGTAACTATTGTCAAGGTGGTGCTCAGTGTAACTATTGTCAAGGTGGTGCTCAGTGTAACTATTGTCAAGGTGGTGCTCAGTGTTGTAGATGAGGCACAGCTCCTCCATTAATGACAGTTATGTAATTTTGTCACGTTTGTTTCCTCTGGAGTTAAATAAGCTACTGATCCAGCCATTGGCTACACACACACTCCATAGTCGCAGTCCACCTGGGGGCATCTCCCGGTCTCTGGAAAGGTAACTGAACTTAAACACAACAAGGTCACTCCAGACTTCTGGTGGCGCATCTTATCTTCTCTCCACCCCAACGCCTTGCCAGATGAGGGTAACACACCATCGACACCTTACTTTCAGCCGGTAGAGGTGCCCTAGATCAGGTGTTCCAAAACTTTGGCCTGGAGCCTCCCCTGGGTGCATGTTTTGGTTTTTGCCCTAGCACTACACAGCTGATTGAATTAACCAACTTATTATCAAGCTTTGATTATCTGAGTCAGCTGTGTAGTGTTAGGGCAAAAACCAAAACATGCACCCAGGGAGGGAGGGAGGAGGAGGAGGGGGGGGGGCAGGCAACAAACACAGTAAAGTACTTAATTGTTACCGAGATATGATTTGATATTGAGATAAAAACAGCTGCATTGCAACTTTAATGAAGTAGCATCATCACACCTGGACCTCACACCCCAGTGGACAAACTTATCCAGGGTGGGTCACAGCAGAGACACACTGACAGCAACAGTGGGCCTCACTCACTCATACAATCAGGTCCAAAGTTATTGTCACCCTTCATAAAGACGAGGGAAAATGACGGTAGAAAATACATCAATAAAATACTGAGCTATATTTTATGCAAAAAAAATAAAAACAAATATTATTTTATACTAATACAATTGCTCAAATAAATAGATTGTGTACATATTATTGGCACCTTAAAGCTTCTTATAAATCAATCCAAGACATTCAATCTGCATGAAGCTTTTACTTTGTATTGTGGATTTCCATAGCTTCCTGTTTCACTGGGGTATACAGATGAGGTAACGCATGTAAAATCCCTTTGTCATCCGTCACCATGGGAAAAGGCAAAGAGCTCACAAATAGAGACAAATGTTGTTGACCTTCATCCGGCAATGGGTACAATTTTTTTGGGCAAAAACATACCACTTACGGCAACATTTAGTCCGTTTTAAAACCACTGGAACAGGAGTAAACTTGCCTGGTATTGGACGTATGTTGTCCCCACGCACAGTGAGGAAAGATGGTTCGGAAGGCAAAGAAAAATGTAAAGGGCCAAAGTTGAAGAATTACAGAACTTGGTCACATCGTCTGGACGCCAAATCTACAATTAAACACCACCTCCATGCCAATAGCCTCTTTGGAAGGGTTGCCAGGAAAAAAAAGCCTTTATTGAGAGAAACCAATAAATGTTAACGACTGGAGAATGCTAAACGGCATTGGCACTTGAAATGGAACCGGTGCTGTGGTCAGAGGACACCAAAATAGGGCTCTTTGACCATGCACACCAGTGGTGGGTTTGGTGTTGAAACAAGGATGCACATGCATGCAGTAAATAAGCTCATACCTACTGTAAAATATGGTGGTGGATTTTTTTTAATGTTATGGGGCTATTTTGCTTCCACTTGTCCTGGGGCCCTTGTTAAAGGCACCCTCCGTAGGGGTGTCAACTTCCTATTTTGGCATGATTCCCGGCCTAGAGCGAAAATGTTCGACACAGGCTTAATACATCTTCTTGAAACGTATTCACAAATTGGGAGTGTGAACGTGGTTGTGGTTTCAGAGTGGGGAGAAACAACGAATAGGGCAATGACAGCTTTGAGTGAGTGTAGCTAACTAGCATACTAACCTTATCTAGCTAGCTATCTTGCTAACCTTATTTAGCTATCTTTAAAAAAAAAATTTTTTACCACGCAGTATTCAAAAGATTAGCCAGCTGGCTCTGGCTGCTTCTGGAGCTGGATTTGTCATTGGGCAGAGACGCTGAGATTTGTATGCCAAGCAAAAACCAATGACTCGTTTAATTGAAGAATGATGGCGCCAACAGCACAAACTGCGTCTTCACTGTAAATGTGTTAGAAATGGTTAAAAGTAGTCCTTGTGCATAAAGTTGTATGGTTTCTTTAACTTTGAAAAAAACTGTGCCACCGATGGATAGGGGAAACCGGTATTTTTAAAAACTTTGGCATCTGTTGTGATCTCCAATGTTTTGGCGTCTACCGTAAATTGCGGTTGCGAATCCGCCATAGAAAAAGTGAATATGGATAATTAGTAAACAATCTGAGTTAGACATATTACATTGTAATGGACAAGGTGTGACCTTTGGTAGGCTGCTGAAAGGCTATTCGGCTGCGGTACAGCAAAGCCAAGTCAGCCTATGCTCATGGTTCCCACAGGAAGTGAAAGACTACAATGATTTAGCTCATGATGCATGCCGCTCAATGATATGCAAGAGCACCCTGAGCGGACGAAACACCAATACAAATGTAACAACAGCACAACAAAATGCAGTAGATAAACAAGTAACTTGCGTTTTCTTTCTGTGGTGCCTTTTCATTATAGACTAGACACTTGTTGTGAAGTAGTGCTTTCTAGCCGCACCAATCAAATCAAAACTTTAGTGTTCAAAACCATTCATTTTGGGGTGACAGGGGAGGCAGTGTTGAAAAATGCAATCATATCATTGTATTATTATTTATAAAATTTTCATTATATATTTTTAATACAGACCAGCAAAATAACAAGTGAAAATTAGCCAATGGATTATGATTATTGTCTGGTTAAAAAAGTGGACGTGCAACATTTTATACATCCAATTTTTATTTGCTCCATGGCTTAGGCGCCCAAGTGGAAGTAGAAAGGCTGTTTGGCTCAGCTCAGTCGCGAATCGCGAAGAAGAAGGAGATCTTTGTAGGTGTTTTTGATCAAAAAGCAATGCCATGCTGGTGGGTGTGTGGTCATTCAAATATTCAAATTCAACATTCAAATAAAACCCAGTCCTGAAACGTAGTCTGAAAAGTATTTGCACATCATCTCATTTGAGTAAACTTATGGCATTGACACGGATTTCCCACTTCAAGGCCAAATATATCGTACTTTGACTTAAATCGTTGTGCAACATCATGGGTAAGCTTTGGCCATCGTCTTTCAGCTTAAAAAAGTGGATATTCACTTTCAGGTCAACGGCGTCATGAACTCTATTAGGGTACCAGGACATTTTAGCCCAAAACCTGGTTGACTCTGCCAGGAAGCTGAACATTGGCTTCAAGTGGATCTTCCAGCAAGACAATAACCCCAAGCACACATCAAAATCAACAAAGACATGGTTAATTGACCACAAAATCAACATTTTTGCAATGGCCATCTCAGTCTCCAGACTTGAACCCCAATGAAAACCTATGTTTTGAATTGAAGAGGGAAATCCCTAAGCGCAGACAAAGGAGAACAAAGATCTGGAAAGATTCTGTATGGAGGAATAATCAAAGATCCCTCCCAATGTGTTCTAAAATCTCATAAAAACATTTTAGACAACATCTCTATGCCATTATCCTTGCAAGAGGTCAGTGCTGGAATATTTTATATGGGTGCCAATCATTTTGACTTTTTGTTGTTGATGTATTTAATACTTGCACATGTATTAAAACCTAAAAACAGATACCTTATTTACATAAGTAGGTGCAACCTGTTTCCATGGATCATCCTTGAGATGTTTCTACAACCTGATTGGAGTCCACCTGTGGTAAATTCAATTGATTGGACATGATATGGAAAGGCACACACCTCTCTATATAAAGGTCCCACAGTTGACAGTGCATGTCAGAGCAAAAACCAAGCCATAAGGTCTAAGGAATTGTCCTTAGAGCTCCGAGACAGGATTGTGTCGAGGCACAGATGTGGGGAAGGGTACCCATAAATGTCTGCAGCATTGAAGGTCATCAAATCAAAGTTTATTTGTCACGTGCGCTGAGTACAACAGGTGTAGTAGACCTTACAGTGAAATGCTTACTAACTGGCTCTAACCAACAGTGCAAAAAAGGTATTAGGTAAACAATGGGTAGGTAAAGAAATAAAAACAACAGTAAAAAGACAGGCTATATACAGTAGCGAGGCTACATACAGTCACTGGTTAGTCAGGCTGATTGAGGTAGTATGTAAATATGGTTAAAGTGACTATGCAATAATGATGAACAGAGAGTCGCAGTAGTGTAAAAGAGGGGTTGGCGGGTGGTGGGTGGGACACAATGCAGATTGCCCGGTTAGCCAATGTGCGGGAGCACTGGTTGGTTGGGCCAATTGAGGTGCATGAATGTATAGTTAAAGTGAGTATGCATATATGATAAACAGAGAGTAGCAGCAGCGTCAAAAGAGGGGTTGGGGGGGCACACAATACAAATAGTCCGGGTAGCCATTTGATTACCTGTTCAGGAGTCTTATGATTGGGGGTAAAAACTGTTAAGAAGCCTTTTTGTCCTAGACTTGGCACTCTGGTACCGCTTGCCATGTGGTAGTAGAGAGAAAATTCTATGACTGGGGTGGCTGGGGTCTTTGATAATTTGTATGGCCTTCGTCTGGCACCGCCTGGTGTAGAGGTCTTGGATGGCAGGCAGCTTAGCCCCAGTGATGTACTTGGCCATACGCACTACCCTTTGTATTGCCTTGCGGTCAGAGGCCGAGCAATTAGACTGTAGATTAGGTTAGACTGTAAACTCTCCTTCCAGACCCATATCAAACATCTCCAATCCAAAGTTAAATCTAGAATTGGCTTCCTATTTCGCAACAAAGCATCCTTCACTCATGCTGCCATACATACCCTTGTAAAACTGACCATCCTACCAATCCTCGACTTTGGCGATGTCATTCACAAAATAGCCTCCAATACCCTACTCAACAAATTGGATGCAGTCTATCACAGTGCAATCCGTTTTGTCACCAAAGCCCCATATACTACCCACCATTGCGACCTGTACGCTCTCGTTGGCTGGCCCTCGCTTCATACTCGTCGCCAAACCCACTGGCTCCATGTCATCTACAAGACCCTGCTAGGTAAAGTCCCCCCTTATCTCAGCTCACTGGTCACCATAGCATCTCCCACCTGTAGCACACACTCCAGCAGGTATATCTCTCTAGTCACCCCCAAAACCAATTCTTTCTTTGGCCGCCTCTCCTTCCAGTTCTCTGCTGCCAATGACTGGAACGAACTACAAAAATCTCTGAAACTGGAAACACTTATCTCCCTCACTAGCTTTAAGCACCAACTGTCAGAGCAGCTCACAGATTACTGCACCTGTACATAGCCCACCTATAATTTAGCCCAAACAACTACCTTTACCAACTGTATTTAATTTGTATTTATTTATTTTGCTCCTTTGCACCCCATTCTACTTTGCACATTCTTCCACTGCAAATCTACCATTCCAGTGTTTTACTTGCTATATTGTATTTACTTTGCCACCATGGCCTTTTTTGCCTTTACCTCCCTTATCTCACCTCATTTGCTCACATCGTATATAGACTTGTTTATACTGTATTATTGACTGTATGTTTGTTTTACTCCATGTGTAACTCTGTGTCGTTGTATGTGTCGAACTGCTTTGCTTTATCTTGGCCAGGTCGCAATTGTAAATGAGAACTTGTTCTCAACTTGCCTACCTGGTTAAATAAAGGTGGAAAAAAATAAAATTGCCATACCAGGATGCTCTCGATGTTGCAGCTGTAGAACCTTTTAAGGATCTCTGGACCCATGCCAAATCTTCTTAGTTTCCTGAGGGGGAATAGGCTTCACGACTGTCTTGGTGTGTTTGGACCGTTCTAGTTTGTTGTTGATGTGGACACCAAGGAACTTGAAGCTCTCAACCTGCTCCACTACAGCCCTGTCGATGAGAATGGGGGCGTGCTCGGTCCTCCTTTTCCTGTAGTCCACAATAATCTCCTTAGTCTTCATTTCATTCTTAAATGGAAGAAGTTTTGGAACCCCCAAGACTCTTCCTAGAGCTGGCCTCCCAGCCAAACGGAGCAATCGGAGGAGATGGGGTTTGGTCAAGGAGGTGACCAAGAACCCAATGGTCACTCCAACAGAGCTCCAGAGTTCCTCTGTGGAGATGGGAGAACCTTCCAGAAGGACAAACATCTCTGCAGCACTCCACCAATCAGGGTTCTATGGTGGAGTGGCCAGACGGAAGCCACTCCTCAGTAAACGGCACATGAGAGCCTATTGGAATTTGCCAAAAGGCACCAAAAGACCAACAGACCATGAGAAACAAGATACCCTGGTCTGATGAAACCAAGATTGAGGTCTTTGGCCTGAATGCCAAGTGTCACATCTGGAGGAAGCAGTGAAGCATAGTGGTGGAAGAATCATGCTGTTGGCATGTTGTTCAGCGGCAGGGACTGGTAAACTACTCAGGATTGAGGAAACGATGAACGGAGCAAAGTATAGAGCGATCCTTAATGAAAACCTGCTCCAGAGCTCCCAGGACCTCAGACTGGGGCGAAGGTTGACCTTCCAACAGGCGAATGACCCTAAGCATACAGCCAAGACAACGTAGGAGTGGCTTCGGAACAAGTCTCTGAATGTCCTTCAGTGGCCCAGACTTGAATCCGATCGAACATCTCTGGAGAGACCTGAAAATAGCAGCTACACTCTCCATCCAACCTGACCGAGCTTGAGAGGATCTGCATGGAAGAATGGGAGAAACTCCCCAAATACAGGTGCGCCAAGCTTGTAGCGTCATACCCAAGAAGACTCCAGGCTGTAACCGCTGCTAAACGTGCTTCAACAAAGTACTGAGAAAAGAGTCTGAATACTTATGTAAATGTGATATTTAATGAACAAACATTTTTAAAATCTGTTTTTGCTTTGTCAATTTTAGGTATTGTGTGTAGATTGATGAGGAACATTTTGTATTTAAACTATTTTAGGATAAGGCTGTAATGTAGCAAAATGTGGAAAAAGTCAAGGGTTCTGAATACTTGGAACTTCCAGACACTGCTAGCTTCTACGATGATCAATAAGACTTGCAGAATGATTAAATGTTATGTTTTTTAAACTTTTTTTTTAGCCCTTTTTCTCCCCAATTTCGTGGTATCCAATTGGTAGTTAGTCTTGTCTCATTGCTGCAACTCCCGTACGGACTCGGGAGAGGCCAAGGTCGAGAGCCGTGCATCCTCCGAAACACAACCCAACCAAGCTGCACTGGTTCTTGACACAATGCCCATTAACCCTCCCCTAACCCGGACGACGCTGGGCCTATTGTGCGTCGCCCAATGGGTCTCCCGGTCGCGTCCGGCTGCGACAGAGCCTGGACTCGAACCCAGAATCTCTAGTGGCACAGCCTTAGACCCATGCGCCACTCGGGAGGCCTTAAATGTTATGTTTAAATAGCTTACAGATATGTTCTGTTTGATTTGTGTTTTTGATATCCGTCTTGATGGACCATCTGATTAGTGGCCGAGTGTAGCCTGCAGCTCGGATCATCAGACCAGTTCAAACAGAGGCTACCTCTTTTTCACTATCTGATACTCACGCCGATGGACAGAAAGGAAGCTTCTTATTCCCGCTACAATGATATTCTTTCTTTAGCCATTTATAAATAATCGTATCTCTTTTTATGAGAGAGGCCTGGCCAGGAGGGCAGCTTGAGTATTACAAACAACACAACAATCCCATTATCTGGACATATCATAAAACAGCCATATAGACGATGTGAGGAGGTGGCTCTGGTAGAGGTCAGTGTAACTGTTGGATTTGTGAAGGAACATTTTACGACAGATTCTTTGCCCGAGGTTCATTCTCTTCCTTACAGTCCACTAATGACATATCTTCTTGCCCAGTGCAAGTGTTTTAATTGCCGGGAGAAGGGTGCAAATGAACAGTCTAGACGTGGCAGAGATGACCTTGTAATTGTCTTAGATGGCCAGTGGCAATCGACATCTTGATGGGATTGAGTTTAGTCTAAGGAGCAGGAGGAAAGAATAAGCTTATTTTCATTAGTCTCTACTCGGTTGCCGTACAGCAAATCCAAGCAATAGCAAAACACTCTGCTTTCTTATTTACATTCATCCCTATCTAAACGCTTGTGAAAGGGGGGTGGCTGCTCTGCTCAGTGGCTATGGTATCTCATTTCAGCACTGCACTTGTGGACAGCGAATGAATGCCCCAGCTCTTGAACAAAGCTTTAAGCACCAGTTGTATGTGGAAAGCTGCTAGATGTCTTTACCAACCTAAGGATGTTACTGCATTGAACACTGTACCATCTGTTGTCTTAAGGAACATGGCTGCTTCATAATGCCAGAGCTGTTATGCTGTAGAGCTGATTTGATCACAGCCTTCATCTGACTGTAATGGTTTCTGCTGTATGTATAATAAGGAAAACCGAGCGTTGGACTGTTGCCATAGAGGGATTTTTGTATAAGGAATATTTTAGGAGAGTTTTAGAAATGTTTGTTATCTCTCAAACTACTCTGGTATACACCCGTTTTCAACATGTGTATTCTTGATGTTAATTTTCTGACGGCTCTAGAAAATCAACTGTGATGCAGCAATATTTGGTTTGTAGGTAGATTTGATTCTCGACAATAATTATTTCAGTCAAAGCTTACCAGTCAATATGCAATAGGGGGGGGGGGGGTGACAAGGTGTAGGGCTCTAGATAATGATGAGCCCAATTGGAGATGACATGCGTGTGGTTTGTGTTGTGTTTGTGTGTGTTGATGGGGTTATAGACACTGTGGTGCCCTGGCTTGGGTCTCTCGCGCCATCATGCCCCACCAAGGTCGTGTCCACAGACTGAGCATAGTGGCCCGCTGCACTCCTGGCCCTGCAAAATAAATGGGGCTTGCCCGGAGAGCACTGCTGCTTTTAATCAGGCCTGATGCGTGACTCAGCCAGCTGCACATACAGCCAAACTGGGATCGCTTCCCTGGATGATGAAGAGGAAAAAAGGTCACTGTTGAGATATTTGTTTCTCTCTACACCTTCAGGGACCCCTGCTTTATTTATTTAATTCTGGGAGTTTGTCTCTGTTGAACTTTGCTTACTAACTGGACTGAGTTGCTAAATCCCCTTAGTCCCCAGTGCACAAGGAAATACAAGGCGTTATGTTGAAGGGAGCAGTGTAGAGTCCGGAGGGCCTTGTCACCAACAAAACACTATTGGTTAAAATCCCATGTGGGTCACTGCGCTGTTCTCTTGAGGAACCACTTAAGGTCGATTGTATTTGTATCCAGAAGGATAATGTTACAATCCAGGAGTGGAAATTGGAGATGACTGAACAAAACAAGCTGCGTTATAATAGAGGTGAACGGTGCGGAGTATCTGATTGGTACCTATTAGAAACAGGAAATTACAGCCCAAAATATCTGCCAGTACTTGCGAATCCTGAGGGGCTGCTAAGATGCCACATAGGCGGAACATAGGTTGGAGAATAGAGAGAGCAAGTGAGCTGGAGAATAGAGAGAGCTGGAGAACAGATAGAGCTGGAGAATAGAGAGAGCGGGAGAATAGAGAGAGCTGGAGAATAGAGAGAGCTGGAGAATAGAGAGAGCAAGAGAGCTGGAGAATAGAGAGAGCTGGAGAATAGAGAGAGCTGGAGAATAGAGAGAGCGGGAGAATAGAGAGAGCGGGAGAATAGAGAGAGCGGGAGAATAGAGAGAGCGGGAGAGCTGGAGAATAGAGTGAGCTGGAGAATAGAGAGAGCAAGAGAGCGGGAGAATAGAGAGAGCGGGAGAATAGAGAGAGCGGGAGAGCTGGAGAATAGAGTGAGCTGGAGAATAGAGAGAGCAAGAGAGCGGGAGAATAGAGAGAGCTGGAGAATAGATAGAGCTGGAGAATAGAGAGAGAAAGAGAGCTGGAGAATAGAGAGAGAGAGCAAGAGAGCTGGAGAATAGAGAGAGCGGGAGAATAGAGAGCGCAAGAGAGCGGGAGAATAGAGAGAGTGGGAGAATAGAGAGAGTGGGAGAATAGAGAGAGCTGGAGAGCGGGAGAATAGAGAGAGCAAGAGAGCGGCAGAATAGAGAGAGCGGGAGAATAGAGAGAGCGGGAGAATAGAGAGAGCGGGAGAATAGAGAGAGCGGGAGAATAGCGAGAGCAAGAGAGCGGGCGAATAGAGAGAGCTGAAGAATAGAGAGAGCTGGAGAATAGAAAGAGCTGGAGAATAGAGAGAGCTGGAGAATAGAGAGAGCGGGAGAATAGAGAGAGCTGGAGAATAGAGAGCTGGAGAGTGGGAGAATAGAGAGCTGGAGAATAGAGAGCGCAAGAGAGTGGGAGAATAGAGAGAGCTGGAGAATAGAGAGAGCTGGAGAGTAGAGAGAGCTGGAGAATAGAGAGAGCTGGAGAATAGAGAGCTGGAGAATAGAGAGAGCTGGAGAGTGGGAGAATAGACAGCTAGAGAATAGAGAGAGCGGGAGAATAGAGAGCGCAAGAGAGCTGGAGAATAGAGAGAGCGGGAGAATAGAGAGAGCGGGAGAATAGAGAGAGCTGGAGAATAGAGAGAGCTGGAGAATAGAGAGTGCAAGAGAGCTGGAGAATAGAGAGAGCGGGAGAATAGAGAGAGCGGGAGAATAGAGAGAGCGGGAGAATAGAGAGAGCTGGAGAATAGAGAGAGCTTGAGAATAGAGAGAGCTGGAAAATAGAGAGCGCAAGAGAGCTGGAGAATAGAGTGAGCTGGAGAATAGAGTGAGCTGGAGAATAGAGTGAGCTGGAGAATAGAGTGAGCTGGAGAATAGAGTGAGCGGGAGAATAGAGTGAGCGGGAGAATAGAGTGAGCGGGAGAATAGAGTGAGCGGGAGAATAGAGTGAGCGGGAGAATAGAGTGAGCAAGAGAGCGGCAGAATAGAGAGAGCGGGAGAATAGAGAGAGCGGGAGAATAGCGAGAGCAAGAGAGCGGGCGAATAGAGAGAGCGGGTGAATAGAGAGAGCGGGCGAATAGAGAGAGCGGGAGAATAGAGAGAGCGGGAGAATAGAGAGAGCGGGAGAATAGAGAGAGCAAGAGAGCTGGAGAATAGAGAGAGCGGGAGAATAGAGAGAGCGGGAGAATAGAGAGCGCAAGAGAGCGGGAGAATAGAGAGTGGGAGAATAGAGAGAGCTGGAGAGCGGGAGAATAGAGAGAGCAAGAGAGCGGCAGAATAGAGAGAGCGGCAGAATAGAGAGAGTGGGAGAATAGAGAGAGCGGGAGAATAGAGAGAGCGGGAGAATAGAGAGAGCGGGAGAATAGAGAGAGCTGGAGAGCGGGAGAATAGAGAGAGCAAGAGAGCGGCAGAATAGAGAGAGCGGGAGAATAGAGAGAGCGGGAGAATAGCGAGAGCAAGAGAGCGGGCGAATAGAGAGAGCGGGCGAATAGAGAGAGCGGGCGAATAGAGAGAGCGGGAGAATAGAGAGAGCGGGAGAATAGAGAGAGCGGGAGAATAGAGAGAGCGGGAGAATAGAGAGAGCAAGAGAGCTGGAGAATAGAGAGAGCGGGAGAATAGAGAGAGCGGGAGAATAGAGAGCGCAAGAGAGCGGGAGAATAGAGAGAGTGGGAGAATAGAGAGAGTGGGAGAATAGAGAGAGCTGGAGAGCGGGAGAATAGAGAGAGCAAGAGAGCGGCAGAATAGAGAGAGCGGCAGAATAGAGAGAGTGGGAGAATAGAGAGAGCGGGAGAATAGAGAGAGCGGGAGAATAGAGAGAGCGGGAGAATAGAGAGAGCTGGAGAGCGGGAGAATAGAGAGAGCAAGAGAGCTGGAGAATAGAGAGAGCGGGAGAATAGAGAGCGGAAGAGAGCGGGAGAATAGAGAGAGCGGCAGAATAGAGAGAGCGGGAGAATAGAGAGAGCGGGAGAATAGAGAGAGCGGGAGAATAGCGAGAGCAAGAGAGCGGGCGAATAGAGAGAGCTGGAGAATAGAGAGAGCTGCAGAATAGAGAGCGCAAGAGAGCTGGAGAATAGAGAGAGCTGGAGAATAGGGAGAGCGGGAGAATAGAGAGAGCGGGAGAATAGAGAGAGCGGGAGAATAGAGAGAGCGGGAGAATAGAGAGAGCTGGAGAATAGAGAGAGCTGGAGAATAGAGAGAGCTGGAAAATAGAGAGCGCAAGAGAGCTGGAGAATAGAGTGAGCTGGAGAATAGAGTGAGCTGGAGAATAGAGTGAGCGGGAGAATAGAGTGAGCAAGAGAGCGGCAGAATAGAGAGAGCGGGAGAATAGAGAGAGCGGGAGAATAGCGAGAGCAAGAGAGCGGGCGAATAGAGAGAGCGGGCGAATAGAGAGAGCGGGAGAATAGAGAGAGCGGGAGAATAGAGAGAGCTGGAGAATAGAGAGAGCGGGAGAATAGAGAGAGCTGGAGAATAGAGAGAGCTGGAGAGTAGAGAGAGCTGGAGAGTAGAGAGAGCTGGAGAATAGAGAGAGCTGGAGAATAGAGAGCTGGAGAATAGAGAGAGCTGGAGAGTGGGAGAATAGAGAGCTGGAGAATAGAGAGAGCTGGAGAATAGAGAGCGCAAGAGAGCGGGAGAATAGAGAGAGCTGGAGAATAGAGAGAGCTGGAGAATAGAGAGAGCTGGAGAATAGAGAGCTGGAGAATAGAGAGAGCTGGAGAGTGGGAGAATAGAGAGCTGGAGAATAGAGAGAGCTGGAGAATAGAGAGAGCGGGAGAATAGAGAGAGCTGGAGAATAGAGAGAGCGGGAGAATAGAGAGAGCTGGAGAATAGAGAGAGCTGGAGAATAGAGAGAGCTGGAGAATAGAGAGAACAAGAGAGCGGGAAAATAGAGAGCGCAAGAGAGCGGGAGAATAGAGAGAGCTGGAGAATAGAGAGAGCAAGAGAGCGGGAGAATAGAGAGCGCAAGAGAGCGGGAGAATAGAGAGAGCTGGAGAATAGGGAGAGTAGAGAGAGCTGGAGAATAGAGAGAGCTGGAGAATAGAGAGAGCGGGAGAATAGAGAGAGCGGGAGAATAGAGAGAGCTGGAGAATAGAGAGAGCTGGAGAATAGAGAGAGCTGGAGAGCGGGAGAATAGAGAGAGCTGGAGAATAGAGAGCGCAAGAGAGCTGGAGAATAGAGAGAGCTGGAGAATAGAGAGAGTGGGAGAATAGAGAGAGCTGGAGAATAGAGAGAGCTGGATAATAGAGAGAGCTGGATAATAGAGAGAGCTGGAAAATAGAGAGCGCAAGAGAACTGGAGAATAGAGAGAGCTGGAGAATAGAGAGAGCTGGAGAGCGGGAGAATAGAGAGAGCTGGAGAATAGAGAGCGCAAGAGAGCTGGAGAATAGAGAGAGCTGGAGAATAGAGAGAGTGGGAGAATAGAGAGAGCTGGAGAATAGAGAGAGCTGGATAATAGAGAGAGCTGGAAAATAGAGAGCGCAAGAGAACTGGAGAATAGAGTGAGCTGGAGAATAGAGTGAGCTGGAGAATAGAGTGAGCTGGAGAATAGAGTGAGCTGGAGAATAGAGTGAGCTGGAGAATAGAGTGAGCGGGACAATAGAGTGAGCGGGAGAATAGAGTGAGCGGGAGAATAGAGTGAGCGGGAGAATAGAGTGAGCGGGAGAATAGAGAGAGGCCGGTCTGATTCATTGTCGTCTCAGGATGTGGCAACACATTGGACATGACAGTGTGTGCCTCTCTGGGAGTAGCCCATGTTTAAATTAGATTAAATATATGCTAGGTACAACACCTGTTGTATTCAGTCAGTCTGTTTGTCTCAACCAGTAACAAATTCATAAGCCGATGCAGTGAGCATTGTAAGATGCTTCTTCTTCCAGGAAGTTTAGATGGCAAACTCCTGTGTGAGTTTGTACATGGATTTAGCCCAGGTGTTGTGGTAAACTCGCGCATGTTTGTTTATTACATGGTTATTGTGCGTCACCGTGAGTTGTGTGATAGGCTGATAATGAAACGTAATAGTCGGAGGAAGACGAGACAATAGTGATACTGTGTGAACTTACAGTGTGTTCTTAGAGGGCAAAGCTGTCCTATCTCGGTTAAGCTCCCACACTGGGAAGTGTAAAGTTACATTGCAACTGTCAGTATTTCCGCTGATACATCACTGTTACTGTGTGACCGACAGGAGGGCAGAATACTCCAACTGTGCTGTTAAACAAAATGTGCCCAGTGTAGTCCATGCCCTTAGAGATATAAAACAGGATATCAGCCTGTCAGGATAATACATTATGCAGGTACCCGGTAGTCCATGGAAACAAATGGCAACCCCAACAGAAAGGCACCAATGTTGGCCCACTGCTGTAAAGCACATTTAAAGTATCCATCAGTACTCTGTTGTTAGGGACGGTCACACTGGGGATCATATGTATTAAGGCAAACACAGCCATTATTCAATAAAGACTCCTACTTATCTGGCTGAAGGCAGAAGGAAAATGGGTCTGTAGGAGAAAGACATGATTAAAGGAAAAGGAGGCAGAGAAAGGATTCAACTATTACAAAAACAAGGTAAGATGGGGGGAAAAAAAGATCAGTTTCTTCCCCAGTGCCTCTTGCTTATCGTGTCACATTGACCAGACCTGAGATTTACGTGGGTGCAATCGGTCAGTGAGCGACGCATCAGGCAACGTGTAGATCTGGAGATGTTTAGCAGCTGTCTGGGTGTCCATCCATCACACCACCACTGTGTTGGGCCCAGGCACCACACCTGTCACACTCAGATGACCCACTGACTCGTGAGCGGGGCCTGTGCTGGTAAACACTGAAGCACACTCATTTATTTCAATTCACACTGTCTGTCTCTGCAGGCTTTCCTCCTGGGAGAGCGACTCATGCTGATTTGGTATAGTATACGCACAGAGAATTCCATCCCTATGCCGCATTGCAAAAAAATGCTTGTGCCCTCGCCTTAGGCTGCCTCTGCTATAGCAGCTTGTCTCGAGTGTTTTCCTGCCTATATGTAGATCCTCCATAGCACATCGATGTCAACGCTCATTGATCCCATGAGAGGCTCTCAGATCCTGGCTAAGATGTCGTAGCCCCAGGCTCACCCCAGCTGTTTTGGTACAGAGCTCTGAGGAGGGGATATGTGAGGGGATGAGGGTTATTTGGCCCTCTGCCTGTTCTCTCCCCCTTTGTCTGGAGGCTTGATAACATCCCACACTGTCCCAGGCCAACTTCTCATTAGGAATAGTGAGGGAGAGATGTTTGCTTGTGAAAAAACAGTGCGCTCCAAAAGTATTGGGACAGTGACACATTTTTTGTTGTTGTTTTGGCTCTGTACTCCAGCACTTTGGATTTGAAATGATACAATGACTATGAGGTCAAAGTGCAGACTGTCAGCTTTAATTTGAGGTTATTTTGATCCATATCGGGTGAACTGTTTAGAAATGATAGCACTTTTTGTACATAGTCCCTCTGTCACGCCCTGACCTTAGAGCTTTTTATGTCTCTATTTTGGTTTGGTCAGGGTGTGATTTGGGTGGGCATTCTATGTTCTTTTTTCTATGTTTTTGTATTTCTTTGTTTTGGCCGGGTATGGTTCTCAATCAGGGACAGCTGTCTATCGTAGTCTCTGATTGGGAAATGTACTTAGGTAGCTTTTTCCCACATGGTTTTTGTGGGTAGTTGTTTTCTGTTTAGTGTTTTGCACCTAACAGTACTGTTTCACTTTGTCATTTTTGTTTCAGTGTTCTGTTTAATAAAAAGTCATGAACACTTACCACACTGCTCTTTGGTCCGATTCCTCCTCTTCAGAAGACGACACCCGTTACACCATCTATTTTAGGGGACCAGAAGTATTGGTTTAAATTTACTTACAGTTGAAGTGGGAAGTTTACATACACTTATGTTGGAGTCATTAAAACTAGTTTTTCAACTACTCCACACATTTCTTGTTAACAAACTATAGTTTTGGCAAGGTGGTTAGGTCATCTACTTTGTGCATGACACAAGTCATTTTTCCAACAATTGCTTACAGACATATTATTTCACTTCACTGTATCACAATTCCAGTGGGTCAGAAGTTTACATACACTAAGTTGACTGTGCCTTTAAACAGCTTGTAAAATTCCAGAAAACAATGTAATGGCTTTAGAAGCTTCTGATAGGCTAATTGACATAATTTGAGTTAATTGGAGGTGTACCTGTAGATGTATTTCAAGGCCTACCTTCAAACTCATTGCCTCTGCTTGACATCATGGGAAGATCAAAAGAAATCAGAATTGTAAACCTCCACAAGTCTGGTTCATCCTTGGGAGCAATTTCCAAACACCTGAAGGTACCACGTTCATCTGTACAAACAATAATACGCAAGTATAAACACAATGGGACCACGCATCCATCATACCGCTCAGGAAGGAGACGGGTTCTGTCTCCTAGAGATGAACGTACTTTGGTGCAAAAAGTGCAAATCAATCTCAGAACAACAGCAAAGGACCTTGTTAAAATTCTGGAAGAAACCGGTACAAAAGTATCTATATCCACAGCAAAACAAGTCCTATATCGACATAAACTGAAAGGCTGCTCAGCAAGGAAGAAGCCACTGCTCCAAATCCGCCAAAAAAAGCCAGACTACGGTTTGCACATGGAGACAATGATCGTACTTTTTGGAGAAATGTCCTCTGGTCTGATGAAACAAAAATAATAGAACTGTTTGGCCATAATGACCATCGTTATGTTTGGACTGAAAAAGAGGGAGGCTTGCAAGCTGAAGAACACCATCCCAATCGTGAAGCACATGGGTGGCAGCATCATGTTGTGGGAGTGATTTGCTGTAGTGGACTGCACAAAATAGATGACATCATGAGGATGGAAAATGTTGTTATGTTGAAGCGAAATCTCAAGACATCAGTCGGGAAGTTCAAACTTGGTCGCAAATGGACAACGTCAACAAAAAGTCACTTTCCCAATACTTTTGGAGCTCAGTGTATAACACAATAGTGACTTAATGAGCATGAAAAAATGACAGAGTCATTAAAAAACACAGTAGTAAAATCTTTGTTTTGATTTGACTTATTCTGCTTCTAGGAGCTGGACACGGTTCTGCTTTCTGTTACATGTTTTAGAGGATAAAATTACACTTTTCACTCATTCATAATGTTCTTTGTGTGTGACGTGTTGGAGGATGCTTCTCAGGAAATCTCTGCAATTCAAAAAAAAAATCTTGTTGTGGAAAAACACCACAGAATGTATTTCCAAACAATTCCTTTTCAGAATGCCTGTTCACGTAGTTGGGCAATTAGCATATCCTGAATTCGGTGCTGAAGTGGACATTTTGAGAGCTGTGCAATTTTGGTTGAGTTTCACTGCGAGAACTACTGCATTGATCTCTGATACCTGCAAATCATAGCTATTTTCTGGTGTGGTGATTGTGCATTAGTACATGCTTTTGACAGTAATTGTCATTATTTTCTCGACTACTCCCTGTGTGCACTACTTCACAGCTATGCTTCAGTGTGATTAAGAAAGCAGAGTTATTCTTAAATAAAGGTGAAATAAAATAAAAGGCCATAACATTGCATTGAAAATGACCATTTTGTTTTAGGGCTAGGCTGACAATATTGTTACTGAGAATCGGGGAGAAAATGTTGTTGTGGGGTTAAGTGCCGTGCTCAAGGGCAGAACTGCAGATCTTTTTTTTCCACCGTGGGATTTGAACCAGCGACCTCTCGGTTACTGGCCCGACGCTCTTAACCGCTAGGCTAGCTGCCGTCCCAGAGGTGACAAATACAGCTGTAGAGTGTTTTCTTTCTTCCACATAAAAGGCCAACTACTGGGCTTGGTTATGCTTAGCCTGGTTTGTTTGTCGGTGGTTTAATTCCACTTGGTGAGTCATTGTAATCTTGGTTCTCCCTGTATTACATTCTGAGTGAATCCTCATGAAACCAGGAAAAATATATATATATATTGGGATTTTCTCAAAATGTAATCACTAGAATGGCCTTTTGGGGGAAGGATTGTTGACATATTTGCCATTTTGTATCTAAAAGCATAATAATTGATCAAAGTTGGCATATTTATCACATATATTTATTACACCTAGGAATCCTTTTAAAGAGCGACTGAACGCACCAGTTCGGCACTAACTGGTGGCGCCACACCTCTCCAAAGTGTGCACATAATGGGATTGTATGAGCTCTCCTAGCTGTGCCGTTGAGGAAGTAGAGAAAGCACTCTTGTAGTTGTTTTCTGTGGAACACAGCCCTGCATCCCCGCCTTCACACAATTACTGTTGCCGTTGACAAAATATTAAATACAGCCCATTTTTATAAATCGCAGTCTGGGTCATGGCGGGCATCATTTGAAAGCTTGATCTATTGCCAACAGGACTAGCAAAGTTATGAAATACGATCTTACAGTGTTAGGCTTTCACAGGTCAAATTCAAAGAACCAGATCGTAATTTTGATCCCATTCTGGAACTTTGATAGGCCCGTAGAGTATATTATATTGAAAAATTAGGCAAATCAAAAATGGTATACCGTAAAACTACAATTAATAGCCCAGGTGTTTTATTTGCTTCAATCACTGAACACAACCGGTGCTTTTTATAGACAGGCTTTTATTTCCCTCATACTTTTGCTCAGTGAAATGCTGAAAAGACTACCACACCGTTTGACCAGTATAAACATTTGTAATAACAAATCACATGCAGGCAGCCTTGGCAAGTCTGAGCTATCATACACATTCTATGAATTACATTACATTTTGTGAAAATTCTAGTGCCAATGTTTTCAATGGAGATTTGCTGTGTGCTCGATTTTCTACACGTCAGCGACAGGTGTGGCTGAAATAGCCAAATCCACAAATTTCAAGAGGTGTCCACATACAGTGTGTGTGTATATGTACTTTTTAAATATGCGTAGACATGGACACAGACTAATGTGCAATCCCTGGTTTCTTTATCTTCTGCCACAAAACAGTTAAGCGACAAACATCTTATTGCACATCTATGTGGCACTTGATTAATTTTTTTATTTCTTTAATTAGCAGCATACTCCTTTACATTTTTTTTAACATTTTTTAAACGCCCTGTACAAATTGTACCCATGTGGAAAAACAAACCAATTCTCTTGATGTTTTAATTGAATCGTGACGTTCACAGATGCATTTAACATAAGTAAACAATCTGGCTGTTTACAGGACCTGTTTACCGGCTCCTCTAAGATTTGGCATCTGGTGATTTTTTTGTTAAGCAGTTCCAAGTCTAGTTTCTAAATTTAAACTTCACACTTCAATATTCTCCCGAGACACGTTATGTCAGTCCACCCAGTGCCTGTCGTGTTTACACAGATACCATGTTGGACCAAGGGCCTCATTTCGAGAATGCAAAAATGTGTCAATGATACCAAAAACACTTATTGTGTGTGTAACCTGCGACGCATGCAGTAGGGCCTACTGTGTAACTCATTTGAATTAAGTACTGTGATTTTAAATGCTATGGTCATTTTTTTTTCTCTGTCAAAACGTCACCCCTAGTTTGTACACAGCCCTACACCTACAAGCCCAAGAGGTAGGAAGATGATCTGGTAGCTAGTGGTAACTGTGATCTGAACTGTGAACATCCTGTATTTACACAGTGACTTTATTGAAGTAGAGGAAGGTTACATTGTATCCTGGGAAACTGAATAGGAGCTGTATTGTAGCAGGCAAAATGGTATGAGTGTGATAATGCCAGGAGAGGCTTGAGAGCATTAGTTGGAGTCACGTGATTGGGATGCTAACCGATTCAGAAGGCCAGTGCTGTTTTGGCTGTTCGCACCTGGATCTCCTGTCTTGTCCTGGCCATTGCTTTGAACAGACATGCCCAGTGTTCACTCATTTAACACATGCAGAGCAGACTGCAGACCTCCTTAACAATGCAAATCTCTCCTGGCTCGCATATGGCAGAGAGTTCGCAGCATCAGCAGTAGAGAGGAACAGATAATCTCTTATCACCACTACCCTCTTGTCTCTCCTTACCCATGTATGGCCGTGCTGTTCCTGTGCACCACAGTTCCAGATGACTGTGCACCATAGTTCCAGATGACTGTGCACCATAGTTCCAGATGACTGTGCACCATAGTTCCAGGTGACTGTGCACCATAGTTCCAGATGACTGTGCACCATAGTTCCAGATGACTGTGCACCATAGTTCCAGATGACTGTGCACCATAGTTCCAGATGACTGTGCACCATAGTTCCAGATGACTGTGCACCATAGTTCCAGATGACGGTGCACCATAGTTCCAGATGACTGTGCACCATAGTTCCAGATGACTGTGCACCATAGTTCCAGATGACTGTGCACCATAGTTCCAGATGACTGTGCACCATAGTTCCAGGTGACTGTGCACCATAGTTCCAGATGACTGTGCACCATAGTTCCAGATGACTGTGCATCATAGTTCCAGATGACTGTGCACCATAGTTCCAGATGACTGTGCACCATAGTTCCAGATGACTGTGCACCATAGTTCCAGATGACTGTGCACCATAGTTCCAGATGACTGTGCACCATAGTTCCAGATGACTGTGCACCATAGTTCCAGATGACTGTGCACCATAGTTCCAGATGACTGTGCACCATAGTTCCAGGTGACTGTGCACCATAGTTCCAGGTGACTGTGCACCATAGTTCCAGGTGACTGTGCACCATAGTTCCAGGTGACTGTGCACCATAGTTCCAGATGACTGTGCACCATAGTTCCAGATGACTGTGCACCATAGTTCCAGATGACTGTGCACCATAGTTCCAGATGACTGTGCACCATAGTTCCAGATGACTGTGCACCATAGTTCCAGATGACTTTTAAGTATTGCCGTTTAAATACAAGGCTGTAGTGTTGACGCATCAGGGAGGGAGCAGCTCTTCTTCAATGTTACAAAACGGGAGGAGTGTGAGTCCGTTGCGGTGGAAGGTCTGGATTTATCTCTAAGCCAGCAGTACATGAGTAAGCATTTCGTTAGGAATAGGAGAAAAAGTTATCGGCTACTCTGACTTTTAGACATTTTAAACTGGATTCTTTTCTTTTGAGATGTTTTTTTCCCCCTGTTTGGATAGTTGCTCTTGAAGTATTCTGTTGATTTGAGTGTTCTGTGGGTGTGTGATTTATTGTTTGAAAGGTTGTAAATGGTCTAAGACCTGATTTTACGTTTGCTACCGCCTGTATCAATGTTAAGTGGGGGTTGATGTTTAAGTGGGGGGTTGATATAAGACAGGGTGAGGTAAAAACGTGTGGGCGGTGGGCTTACTCGTGAATTGATCATTACTTTGATAAGCTTGCATGAACACGCAGAGGCGTTTCACAATTGAGGCTATGGAATTCTTCCCTGGCAATTTGAATCCAGTGGATGAATGACATGCATTGTCACCTCTGCAGGTGGTAGTGTATGCATGTCTTGTTTCTCCACAAGGAAAGAGAACATGGAACTATATTCTCGAGGGGAATGTCCGAAATATGTGAAGAGGTATTAAAGCTACATTGTCTGTAGAAATATGCCATGTAGACAAATGGTTTGTCTGTAGAAATATGCCATGTAGACAAATGGTTTGTCTGTAGAAATATGCCATGTAGACAAATGGTTTGTCTGTAGGAACTGTCTTTAACCAGGACTCCAATACCTGGTAAGTGTGCCTCCGAGTCCTATTCACTGTCCTCAGTGTTTGTTGGGTGCCCTGACTTTCCCCTTCAAAAGAAGCCATCTCTTTCTATAATGTCAACTCCAGCCAAAAGACACTATCTGATGTTCCCCTCCAGAATATGGTGTCAGAAGATTGTCATCGGGTGTTTGTGTTAAAAGTGGCCCGGCTTGGTCCTAGGGCCGTGCAGATTTCAAACTGATACTTAACGTTTTAATGTGCAGATTGTTATTCACACTGAAAGGAATTGCTGGTATCAATTCAACTCCAACATCACAAGCCATTATTTCTAGTATTATGCCATAACAGCTAGCCGATTCCAAGGTTGAGCAGACAGCGAGAGGAGGGCTGAGTCCTCAACACCACCCACTTCTCTTTACACGGTACAGTTCTGTCTACTCTGCTTCCTCTGGTAATGTCATTCTCACCCAAAGAACCATAAAATCCCATAGAGAATGAGCACACCACTGTGTGTACCCACCGAGAGCTTCTCACTGAGTCTGTGTCCGTTCTGCGTGGCCAACTGAGACCAAAAATATGTGTATTCACTGGTTATTCATTCATTCATACATACGGTGCCGTGCATATTAAACTGTATTGGAAATGGAAGGAGAAAATGGGCAATAGATGTGTTAGTTCTCCTCTTTTTAACCAATTCTGCCAATTCTGCTCTGTGGCTCCCATCTCTGTATTTGTGTTTTGGAAATGGTTGCCCGGGAATTCATTGGTATCGAGTAGCAGAGCATAGACGTTGTCCACAAATGAAAAGCTGCCCATCTGGAGGACATGATGAACAGCCAGAGATAACAGGTGAAGCGTAGGCAGGGTGTGATGGCACCCGTGGCAGGTTGGAGAGAAGTCGGAGAGCCCGAGGTGAGAAGGTTGTGCGTGGAGATGAGCAGTGAGGGCCACACAAGAGTGTCAATTGAAAGTGAAGGCCATACAGGGATTTATTCATTTGCAACCATAATTGGCAACATGTTTTTTTTTTTCTCCCTTGGGCCTTTGAGTTTTATGGGGTTGTGAGGATCATAAATCAAGGCCCTGGTCTATGGCCAGCCTAAGGATAGCCTGTCGAGCTTTTCCAGGAAGTATCACTTTCTGCCGCTGATGGATGGTGACATTCCAGGGTAGAGAGAAATGATGGGACAATCTCTTCTCCCGGATCCCTCCATCATTTACGATAATCACTTTCAAAATATTCCTCAACATATCATTTACCGTATGGTGTCATTTTAAAAATGGATTGTTTCATTACAACTTTTTCCAATGGTCAGCGAGCATTTTCCTTTTTTAAAAGGCGCTCGACATCCTTTTAAACACAGGGGCCAACACCAAGGCAGGTTGACTTTTGCATGTTTTAAAGTGAAGATCCACTGTTCGTGTTATGCTATTGTGTCCTACATTGCAACACAGTCCCCGGTGAAAGGCATTGTGTGTGGCTGTCACTGGACGTAAGTGTCAGTTGCACATGCATGTCAGAGGGCTGAGTGATTTTCCTTTGAGAGAACAGTAATGTCTCTAGCCGAGAGGCTGGTAACTTGACATGTATTGTTGCTTCGCTATTGATTCGAAGCTAAAACCTGAATAGACGCAAAACCAAAGCTTTCCTTCAGCCAGGCTCTGCAGTAGGCTTGTTATCAGTCAAAGCCTAATCTCCTTCTCTGTTCCACAACCGCCCACATGACACCCGTTTTATTTATTTAACCTTTATTTGACCTTTATTTAACCTTTATTTAACCAGGAAGGGCTCATTGAGATTTAAAATATTTTTTTCAAGATCCATGACAAAAATTACAGACAAACAACATAGAAAAACTACAAGTAATCTAGTAAAAACCATAGTATTCACAAGAGTTTAACAAAATCAAAAACGGCTAATTAAAAACATTGACAGGTCAGGGAATCAGTCTCAAGATCATTCATCGGGTGATTTTAAAAATACCAATCGGGACAAGTTCTTCCAGTTTAAAAGTATTTTGTAAGGCGTTCCAAGACGATGGCGCAGAGGACATAAAAGCCCTTTTACCAAATTCAGTTCGGACATTTGGAACAGTTAGCAGGATAAAGTCCAGCGAACGAAGAGAGTACCCACCACATTTCTGAACAATAAAAATGCCCAAATAAAAAGGTAGTAAACCCAAAATGGCATATAATATGGATAGTCCTAGCCTACATTACGTTTTAAGGCAGTAATGACTTACCTCACAGATCTGTTAACCACAGGAGGTTGGTGGCACCTTAATTGGGGAGGAGTAATGATGGGAGGGGAATCCTCTGGAAAGGTATCAACAACATCAAACGCATGATTTCCATGTGTTTGATTGCATTAGCTCAGTTCCAGCCGTTTGTCATGACCTTCCCTCGGCAGCCTCCACTGGCGTTAACCTTGTCTAGCCCACACCCATTCCCAGCTTGAATCTTTGATTATGTTTTTCCATGTTGAATGAGGGCAGCATCATCTGGAGATCAGACACCATAATGTTCTATGCACTGTGCATGAATCAAAGAGCATAGCAGTGGAGTCTGTCGTTTGGAAGCAGACGGAGCTCTTCTAGTTCTAGTACGAGTGTCTGGCCCATGTGGAGCTGCAGAGGGTGGTGATGCACAGCGGCACTGAGCCACCCTCAGCAGAGAGCCATTTGGTCTCAGTGGGGAAGGCAGAGAGTTCATGTTCCCACAAACCCTCTGAGCTGCCTGTGGGCCCCCAACACAATATGGCAGACAAGATGAGCCAGCAGGATGGGAGCTAACCTCCCACAGTGCATGCTGATGATTCCCTCCACCCTCCCCAACCACAACACGGTTATTATCAGACACTGGGTGGAATGGACTACGTGATCGTTATGAAGGACTGTACAGGGCAAGTGGGAAAGTTAAGCTAAATCATATTCGGAGACTCGACGAAGGCAGAGAGAGGAAGCTACTATGTATTTTTTACAATGGACTTGATTTGAAATCAGTGGGATGTGAATTAGTGGGTGATTTTTTTAAATTTTATTTTTGCCACATTACAGAAGTGTACTTCACACTACAGAAGTGTACTTCACTCTGCCTGATTTCACACTGCAGTATGGAAGAAGCGTTTGCCATGAAGGGTAACACCTGTTAGAAAGATAAACAGATCACTTGGTGTAAGGATTGTCTTTGTAATCAAACTCACAGCGGCGTGGTATAGAGGACTTAGAGTAACAACATGACCTACTAATGCCCCCCCCCCCGCAGTGCATCAGCGATCTGTTGAAGCCGCTCCAGTTAACTTAACTCTCTCTGAACACTTCAGGCTTCGCACACACACACTCCAGATCAATTACAAGACTACTCAGTGAAGGGGGTATTTCCCATCAAAAAGGACCCACGAGCACCAACATTTTCCACCCCCCCCCCCCCAAAAATGAGGCATACAGTAAGTAAAAACGTTGATTTCTGGGTAAACAGATGGAAAAAGGGGTCTTAGGAAACATCTACTGGTCGTAGCAAGTATCGGTAATGTAATGTTGAAGTAATGACCCCTAATATCAACACATTCCATGGGTCACGTTTTTATATGGAAAAACCACCGAAAACATCAAGATTAGGAAAAGTTATGCGGCACACCTGAGAGTTTGTCAAGGCACACCCAGTGTGCCGCTGCACACCAGTTGAAAACCACTGCTCTATCGCACTGTGCTGAACTCTACTCTGCTGTGCTGTACTGTGCTGTGCTCTGTTGTGCTGCGCTGTGATGTCCAACCTTGTGAAATGACATTCATAGTCATTATTATGCATTTCTGTATAGTACAGATCAGGGACCCATGATGTCATTCTGTTACCTCAATTCTGTTAGCGGGTGTAAATCGACTTCACTTACTGTAGTTAAATAAAAAATAAAAAATGTAAGTCAATGTGTCTTATCATAGCTGACACCCCATTCTTTCGGCGGACCTCGTGGAATCTTAATTTGGAGCAGAGATTTTGGAAAAGTTGCACTGTTCCACTTGTTTTTGGAAAATGTTAGTGGAAATTGTTAAAAGTAGTCTTTGTGCATATAGTTGTATGACTAATTAAACTTTTGCAATCAATGTTTTTTTGTTTGGCATACATTTACCGTGAAATGTCCCTTAAATTGGCTTTGCACTCCTCCAGAGGAAATAGTGTCCCATTGAACTCCTAACCCCTCTCCACAGTTATCTAGGGCTACTGCAAGGCCAGTCAGAACACCATGAATAATGGACTCATCAGCCTCTCACTGGGGTGTCCTTCCATTCACTGAAGAGGATGGGCTACTGCTGTATGCTGCTGTGTGGTTAGACACTTCATCAACATTAGTGATGGAGGAATTGGAATTCATGTCTGTTTTTTTAAAGTTATGATGGTGGGTTAGATGTTTGTCATTCCTATACAGTGTGAACTACACAGGGGGGAGCTGTACAGTTTACAGGGGGGAGCTGTACAGTTTACGGGGGGGGGAGCTGAACAGTTTACGGGGGGGAACTGAACAGTTTACGGGGGGGGGGCTGAACAGTTTACGGGGGGAGCTGTACAATACACAGGGATGAGCTGAACAGTTTACTGGGGGGAGCTGAACAGTTTACGGGGGGGGAGCTGAACAGTTTACGGGGGGAGCTGAACAGTTTACAGGGGGGAGCTGAACAGTTTACGGGGGGGAGCTGAACAGTTTACGGGGGGGAGCTGAACAGTTTACGGGGGGGAGCTGAACAGTTTACGGGGGGGAGCTGAACAGTTTACGGTGGGAGCTGAACAGTTTACGGGGGGGTGAACTGTACAGTTTTTTGGGGGGCAGCTGTACAGTTTTTGGGGGGGAGCTGTACAGTTTTTTTTGGGGGAGCTGTACAGTTTTTTGGGGGGAACTGTACAGTTTTTTGGGGGGAACTGTACAGTTTACGGGGGGGGACTGTACAGTTTACGGGGGTGACAGTGACTGGTGTCATTCTGTATACTGTACAGTTCACCCCTGGTATACTGCATGTTGTGAAATGACTTGGGACTGACGTAAATGCTCACGCTTAACCAGAGCCCATACTGTAGCCAACAGAATCTGGAGCACACTCAAATGTATTTGAGTTACAGTAGGACTGTCTGAGCTGTACTGCACGTATTCCATGGTCACTTAGCTCGAGTCACCAGTACACAGTGGATCCAGATGTACCGTGTCTTTTTTGCATGCCTCAACGCTGTATGGGGTCTTCCGCCGATGAACAAACATATTTGTATACAGCGCCTTTAAAATTGTTGCAACGGTTTATCTCGGAGCGGAACTGAAGGGAACTAATCAAAGCTTTACCATTCATTGACTAAGAAGGTAGTTGTACAGTAGGTGACTTAGGTTGTTAGACCCTACAGCAATCCAGCTTTCGGTCTCCATTTAAATGCATGGCTGTACAACACATCCTTGATTCATTTGTCCAAACGTACCATAGACATGATTGTTTCTAGTACAACACTGTTTTCCCATTGAGAAAGAACTGCTCTGTTCAACCCTGGGGGCTCCCCCACCATGACAGAGGACACATCCTGCCAATAAGCAATAGGCTGGCTGATGTATGGACTGGACTGTAGCTGATGCCAATCTCTCTCTCTGTCTCTGCCCAGGCCTCTGCTTCTCTCCTCTTCTCTCACTGTCAGATGTCGTATAGTGGTGTCCGTTTAGAATGTGAACAGCAGATGACAGTGCTCATTACAGATTTTCTCAATTGCTAAAACACAATTTCTGAAACCTTGCTCCATTTCCTGAAAACATTAAGCACAAAACCTAATCTTCAAGGACTATTTACATAACCTCTGACTCCTCTTGCAAAATGAAACATTCGCCTCAAAACAGTTTTACCTGTGTTCAAAATCAAACACTGCTCTCAAATCATAAACAAAGTGATCAAAATTATATACACTCTCAAGCAGTCAGTAAACAATACACCGAAAAATAGAAAACACATTGTTCAAAACATAAAATTCCGTCATTGTCTTTTGATGAACGAAAACATGTTCTATCATAGTAGCTCAAAATTGATCAGAAATGACTACTCTGCTTTGCTCTTTTCAATTTTGTTTTTTGTTCTTCCTCCTTCTTGTACCCCTATTTTAAAGTACTTTACCCTGCATCTCACAAACTTGTCCTTTGTCTCTGTGATACTGTAATTCTTGTTCTTTGTTGATATGAACCTGCAACCAGTCAAAATCTATTGAGCAGTCAGTACTGTTAATAAATGGAAAGCACAATGTTCAGGGCCATACAATTTGCCCATTGTACAGTATATAGCCTACAATGCACTGTACTACAGTATCCATTCTCAGACTTTCTCCTTCCCACCTTCAACAACCTGTTTGCTCTCTGAACTGGCTTATATTGGTTGTGTCGCATCATTTGAAACAGGTTACATCAATTTTGAGTGGTTGTGTTCAAATGACATGTCTTCTCTATTTGTATTTGATTATTGCCACCTGTGTTTACCAGTATGGATGACATGTGCATTAGAGTGCAGAATGTGTTTACCAGTATGGATGACATGTGCATTAGAGTGCAGAATGTGTTTACCAGTATGGATGACATGTGCATTAGAGTGCAGAATGTGTTTTGAGAATGTGTTTAGAGTTTTGCTGAAAAGTCTAAGTGAGATCTGCAAATTGTGTTTTACCATGTGAAATGGTATTGACAACAGACTGCATAATTAGCTAAATGAGTCCAGGCAACTGAGAACTTTGCTCAGCCAATGGGTTTTAGTGTTTTAGCAATTGAGAAAAACTGTAATACCCACAGTTAGAGTTGTTCCGGTTGGACTAGATTTATCCCTATTTTATGCTAATGAGATGAATTGAAATTGGGTCAAGTTGGTTGGGTCAAGTTGGTTTTCACTTAGACACTTCTTCTTCAGATAAAAAAAATGGGCTTGTGCGAACAAGATCTTGGTTAACAACATCTATTGATCATTTCTGTATTAATCTAGAGATGACTGATGAGCGAATACGTCGTGTGTATGGGTGATAACAGACTGGCACTGAGACTCCGATTTTGGACGTTACAAAGATGCCAATAAAACGTTTGGACATCACAGTACAGCACCGGAAGTGCAATGTAAAGTACAGTACAAGACAGTAAATAATACTGTACTCTAATTGTGCTCCACCCTACTGTGCTGTCCAAACTTGTGAAACATTTGGACTGACCAAAGTTCAACTACTTTTCTATGTCCGGTGTCCGTCGGTGTTCAGTGGGTGAGAGGGCTGGTTACAGTAAATGGATAGAGAGGGGGCTCATGGGTAGTAAGAGACGGGAGAGGTGACTTTAACTGGAGAGAGGGGGAGAGGGAGGGGTTGTCCAGACGGTTTTCACCACCACGCGACAGAAAAAGAAAGAAAATATTTTGCTGAACATAACAGTAGGACAGTGCAAGGAAGCAGGTGACCCAACGGTGGTTCGTGACTATGATTTCCCACTCGCCAATTCAGATGCAGTAATTCTGTTGGAGTTTTTTGTTGTTGTCATTCTGTTACCGATTTGGTAAAAGAATGACGCGTTTGAATTACTTAACCAATTGGTTTATGGTTTACTATCTAAGGTTAATCTACCTTTACCTGTTACTTTTGTGAACTTTCATTATCCCTCTCATGAGGGAGAGAAATTATTTTTGGTAACAAAATGACAAGACACCAGGTAATATTTCTTAAACTAAATATAAATGTTGATTAGTTGTCGGGGGTCTTCAACGTTATTGTGTTTTGATGTATTTCTAATACCTGCTTGAAAAGGTTTTCTTTTCTACGACCTCTTTTCCATCTGATTGGCCAGAAATCAAAGCCTTTGCTCATTTAAAAACATTATGATGGAAAATGGTTGAAAAATGTAGACTCCTAGCTATCATTTGACACCCAATATGATGTGCTCCTATGAACTATGTTAGTGCTCATTGGGCTTTTTAACGTGGAAACGCCCCAAACTATAACACAAAATGTTTAAATGCATTGTTTTGCCCTGGGCCTCATATCCAAGACTATGGCTTGTCAGCTGGCCAGTTTGGCACGCTGAGGTAGGGCTGGGTGATATAGCGAATGAATTTGATTAATTAAAATGTGTGTTTTTGTGCGATATTCCAAATGCTTGTATCACAATAATCAAGTGTGTATATACAGTGAATTCTGAAAGTATTCAGACCCCTTGAATTTTTCCATGTTGTTACATTACAGCCGTATTCTAAAATGTATAAAAAAATACCTTATTTACATAAGTATTCAGACTCTTTGCTATGAGAATCAAAATTGAGCTCTTGAGCCTCCTGTTTCCATTGATCATCCTTCAGATGTTTCTACAACTTGTTTGGAGTTCACCTGTGGTAAATTGAATTGATTGGACATGATTTGGAAGGGCACACACCTGTCTATATAAGGTCCCACAGTTGACGGTGCATGCCAGAGCAAAAACCAAGCCATGAGGTTGAAGGAATTGTCCGTAGAGCTCCGAGACAGAATTGTGTCAAGGCACAGGTCTGGGGAAGGGTACCAAAACATTTCTGCAGCTTTGAAGGTCCCCAAGAACAGTGTCCTCCATGATTCTTAAATGGAAAAACTTTGGAACCACAAAGACTCTTCCTAGAGCTGGCCGCCAAGCCAAACTGAGCAATCGGGGGTGAAGGGCCTTGGCCTAGGAGGTGCCCAAGAACCCGATGGTCATTCTAACAGAGTGAGAGATATAGGTGAGATATAACCTGTATTTGCTTTGTCATTTTGGGGTATAGTGTGCAGATTGAGGGGGAAAAGACAATGTAATACATTTTAGAATAAGGCTGTAACAAAATTGAAAAAAATCAAGGGGTCTGAATACTTTCCAAGACACTTGGGGCGTGTGTAAATGTGTTTCGATGTCCATATGACCGATTCTGTTGCTCCAAACCTCAAATGCAAATGGCGTGTTGAAACCGCTTGTCAGAGAGGAAGAAGGGTGCACACAGCCTGCAGTCATTGCACACAGCAAAAATACAACACCATTGTCTTTTTGGTCTCGTCTCCTTCGAGCCTTCTATGCTGTGTGCCATGGCTGTAGGCTGTGTGCACCGATTTATACGCACACCCCAAGCCCCTCCCCCTGCCACTCACAACGGTAGATGAGAGATGCCTTTTTCCTCTCTGACGAGCGGTTTCAACACACATTTGAGGTTTGGTCTGACAGAATCGGTCATATGGACATCGAAACACACTTAGACATTATTACAATAAAATAGAGAAGTTAACCCTTTCTAACGATACCCTTTTTATGTCTCAACTACTCAAATTGTGCTCAGAGCAGACACTACTAAAACGGCTGTATCAATGAACATTGATTCTGGAAAATGCATGCTCAGTTTGCATGCTCAGTTTGCTCGGCATTGTGGTACCACGTACCACTAACCGCAATTTAGCCAAGACTGTTATACTAGCTGTCTAGTCTGTGTTTTATAAATGTGCAAGGAGCATAATACACAATTAAATAAGGAATTGGCAACTCGCTCTCATTCTGAGAAATAAGGCCAGTTGATTTCAACATCTGAACAAAGTGGACAGGCTAGCATGCTGTTATAACAGTTGGAGATGGACAGAAGGGTGTGTTCATAACAATTAAACAGTTCTACCTTGTTAGCAAATATATACATATATATATAATTTTTGCTAAACTTGAATATAGAGATTACTAGCACGTGGGCTTGTGCTTGCGAGACTCTTTGAGCCTGTTAATTTTCTATAATGCCTGCTACAAGAATTATACATTGCATTTGTAAAGTATTCAGACTCCTTGACTTTTTCCACATTTTGTTATTAAGTTACAGCCTTATTCTAAAATAGATTAAATAGTTTTTACCCCCCTCATCAATCTACACACTATACCCCATAATGACAAAGCAGAAACAGGCTTTTAGAAATGTTTGCACATTTATTCAAAAGAAACAAATATATTTTCATATTCACATAAGTATTCAGACACTTTACTCTGTACTTTATTGAAGCACATTTGGCAGCAATTACAGCCTCGAGTCTTCTTGGGTATTAATTACGCTGTAAGCTTGCCACACCTGTATTTGGGGAGTTTCTCCTATTCTTCTCTGCAGATCCTCTCAAGCTCGGTCAGGTTGGATGGGGAGCATCATTGCACAGCTATTTTCAGGTCTCTCCAGCGATGTTCAATCGGGTTCAATTCCGGGCTCTGGCTGGGCGACTCAAGGGCGTTCAGAGACTTGTCCCGAAGCCACTTCTGCGTTGTCTTGGATGTATGCTTAGGTTCGTTGTCGTGTTGGTTTCAACATCTGAACAAAGCGGACAGGCTAGCATACTGTTAAAACAGACGGGTGTGTTCATAACAACTCAACTGTTCTACCCTTTTTTTTAGCTAGCAAATATATAATTAAGTGATAATGCCCGAGAAGCCAGTGTTTGGAGGATATATTGGCACGGGTGTCCGTCTCAGGCTGGCAAAGCGTGCCAATATATCGTCCAAACACCGGCTTCTCGGGCATTATCACTTTTATACAAAGGGTTACCAACATATTCAAATAAAGATTTGACATTTTCATGAAAAAAACCCATTATGATTCATTTACGTCTACTATTTAATCCTTCCACGAGACACAAAATTCGTTCTATCGATTCGGTTGGCAGAGACGCGACCCTGTCATTCAATCTTTTTGTTCTGTATCTATGGACGCAACCCAGTCGTTTGTTCTAAATGTTCCATAGCCATACTGGCTGGCAACGTTCTTATCCCTTGCTTGCCCGCTAGCTAGCTAACTACGGCTTACAGTCACGTCAAACAGTGCAGCCAGAATAAAAACATTTTATTTTTGGTGAAGCTGTTTTTCTAGTGACATTTATTTGGATACGTCCATAACAATGAGCTAATGAGGTGTGACTCCTCCTGGCATAGAACATGTGCTCTCTCGTCAGGACACTGTTGTTCAGAGGAGCTACCCTACACCGCTAACACAACCACTTCAAACTAAAGCTGGAAAGACTGCAAACGAGCCGCACTTTGTTTCGTTTGACCTTTTTTCAATTGCCATTTCTAATAAGGTCACAAAGGCGAGACCTAAATGCTGACAGATGGTTTGAGTCTTTGATATTTATTCATCAATCCTAAAGGGGTAGGAAAGAGAGTGGTTGTGGACAGGCAAAAAGGTTCAAACCAGATCAGAGTCCTTGAGGTACAGAGTAGCAGAGCGGCTCGTGGTCAAGGCAGGCAGAATGGTCAGGCAGGCGGGGACGGAGTCCAGAAAACAGGCAAGGGTCAAAACCAGGAGGTCTAGCAAAAAGAGAATAGAAGCAGGAGTACGGGAAAACACGCTGGTTGACTTGAAAGACATACAAGATGAACTGGCACAGAAAGACAGGAAACACATGGATAAATACACATTATCTCACATTTCTTTTAGACTAACATTTCGTTTTCAACAGTGGAGATTTGTGTAAACCTTGCTGTCTGTCTCTCCGACATTTGCAACATTGTTTCAATATGGTGACAATCACAAGGACAGGTGAAACAGATCAGGATGTGACAATTTCTTTGTATATATCCATAAAAATGAGGCCAGGTGATTCATGATTTTGACTGGCTGAGAACCGCTGCCTTTCTGTCTCGTCCCGAATCCGGACACGTTCATTGCTATGGGACAGCTGGAGATGGAATTTGAATATTGAAACAATGTTGCAAATGTCGGAGAGACAGACAGCAAGGTTTATACAAATCTCCACTGTTGAAAACGAAATGTTAGTCTAAAAGAAATGTGAGATAATGTGAAATGCTTTTCATAGTGGAAATCAAGTTGATAAATTGTCTGGCTGGGCTGGTGGTAACTTGTGGAATAGACACCGGCTGGAATGCGGTTTTAACCAATCAGCATTCAGGATTAGACCCCTCCGCTCTATAATGTTTACTAAACTTGAAATATAGTAAAAATAAAGAAAAACCCTTGAATGAGTAGGTGTTCTAAATCTTTTGTGTATATAAAGCACCAGCAAAAAGTTTGGACACCTACTCATTCCATTTAAAAATATATATATTTTCTACATTGTAGAATAATAGTGACGACTTTAAAACTATGAAATAACACATATGTGTTACAAGGAGCAGAGAAAGTGAACCCAAGAGCGGGTAACCAAGGTATTTATTGAAAAACAGGGTGAAGATGGGGTGCAGGCCAGGGAAAGCTCAGGCGGGTTGCAGGGAGCCAGGGGCTGAGGCTGGAGCGAGGGGAGTTGGGGCTGGATAAGCAGGTCTGGAGAGGAATCCAAGGAAGCAGTAGAGTGGGGGGTCCAGGACAGAGTAGCCAGACGAGGCGTGGGACTGGAGACAGGGTGGACATAACGGAGTGGACAGAACTGTAGTGGAGAGGAAAACGGTGTCAGGCAAGGGAACACAGGCACAACACGAAAACAGAGTCCATGCAGGAACAAACAGTTAAAAACGCAGACTGACTGAGCAGAGGTTACGATCTGGCAGCATGGAAGTGGCAGGGCTGAGTATTTGTTTAGGTCTTGATTATGGAACAGGTTGCAGTGGGTGAGGATCTGCAATCACACACACACAGAGAAAGGGGGAGCGAGCACTGGGGGAGTGGCGGCAGGTCGGGGAGACACGGGATGAGTAGTAGAGGGTGTGACAGGTGCTGATGTAACAATATGGAATCATGTAGTAACCAAAGAAGTGTTGAACAAATCAAAATATATTTGAGATTCTTCAAAGTAGCCACCCTTTGCCTTGATGACAGCTTTACACAGAATCTCAAATATAAAATCTGTTTTGATTTAGCAGTTTTTCTGGTTACTACATATGTGTTATTTCATAGTTTTGATGTCTTCACTATTATTCTACAATGTAGAAATGAGTAGGCGTGTCCAAACTTTTCACTGGTACTTTATACATCGTGAATCGCCAATAAATGTGAAATAATCAAGTTAAGATTTTTAGACCATATCGTCTGACCCTGAGGCCCCAGTGAGGGCAAAACGGGATCTGATGATCTCATCCTGACTTTCCTCATCATGGCCAAGGTTGACTGGTGTAGAGTGTGTGCAGTGAGACCACAGTATCACTTTGCTGTGCTCCCTTAGTGCATGGGGTGGAGTGAGAGGCAGAGATCTCCTCACACACAGTCATCCTAATGTCATTGGGTCACGTCACAGGTTCTCTGTGTGTCCTAGCAGAGCCCTATAACAGGTGGCCAGGAACCGCCACAGAATTATTCATGAGCTCGTCGCTCACGCTCCCCTTACTGCAGGTACTATATGTTTGATCGTCAGCCACCAAATGACTTTGTTTCCGGCTAAGAGAGAGAGGGAGAGAGAGACAGAGAGAGAGAGAGAGAGAGAGAGAGAGGGAGACAGAGAGAGAGAGAGAGAGAGAGAGAGAGAGAGGGTGAGAGAGAGAGACCGAGAGAGAGAGGGTGAGAGAGAGAGAGAGAAAGAGACAGAGAGAGAGAGAGACAGAGAGAGAGAGTAGAGAGAGAGAGAGAGGGAGACAGAGAGAGAGAGAGAGAGAGGGTGAGAGAGAGAAAGAGAGAGACAGAGAGAGAGAGAGAGGGTGAGAGAGAGAGACAGAGAGAGAGGGGGTGAGAGAGAGAGAGAGAGAGAAAGAGAGAGAGAGAGGGTGAGAGAGAGAGAGAGGGTGAGAGACAGACAGAGAGAGAGAGACAGAGACAGAGACAGAGAGAGATGCTTTTTTGTTGTTATTTACTGACTGTCGCACACCGTTGTGTATACATATTGTATGGTGCTCACACCGTTGTGTATACATATTGTATGGTGCTCACACTGTTGTGTATACATATTGTATGGTGCTCACACCGTTGTGTATACATATTGTATGGTGCTCACACCGTTGTGTATACATATTGTATGGTGCTCACACCGTTGTGTATACATATTGTATGGTGCTCACACCGTTGTGTATACATATTGTATGGTGCTCACACCGTTGTGTATACATATTGTATGGTGCTCACACCGTTGTGTATACATATTGTATGGTGCTCACACCGTTGTGTATACATATTGTATGGTGCTCACACCGTTGTGTATACATATTGTATGGTGCTCACACCGTTGTGTATACATATTGTATGGTGCTCACACCGTTGTGTATACATATTGTATGGTGCTCACACCGTTGTGTATACATATTGTATGGTGCTCACACCGTTGTGTATACATATTGTATGGTGCTCATTGCTGCAGCATATTTTCTACTCCGTGTTGCGTCATATAGCCTTGCTTCTCTCCATTGCATTTGAGTGTCCATCTCCTGTATGGATAACTGGGATAATGAGGGGGAACTAATGTCACATGGCACCCGAAAACAGTAACCACAGAACCATAAGAGCCAACGCATACCCTGGTGCTGACATACTGTACCTTGTAGGGCATGGAGATGGGGGTGAGGGTGATTCAAAGAGACAAGCACTCCAGCATTTTATTTGTTTATTTGGATCCCCATTAGCTTTTGTAGAAGCATCAGCTTCTTTTCCTGGGGTCCACAAGAAACACAAATCATGACAAGTAACAAAACACTGAGACACTGATAGACAAGGACAGTAACAGAAATGTAAAATACAACGATATACAAACAATACAAAACGATACAAACCAAAAATGATTTGTGTTACTGTGTTGTTGAGATGTTGTTGTTTTTTTACGGTCATTTTGCTTGGGTAATTGGAGATGGAAGGGTGTTCCGTGATATCACGGCTCTGTATAATACTGTGCGTTGCAGTGAATTGGACTTGGGGACTGTGAAAAGACCCCTGTTGGCATGTCTTGTGGGGTATGTATGGGTGTCTGGGGTGAATATTATTTGATTAAGCACACCAATATGGAATTTTAATGACAGTAAAACTTATCATGACAACAAAAAGAGAAGTGGCTCATCTCTTGTCAACCCTCAACCAGGAAAGACTGGCATGCATGTTGGACTAGTAACCGGAAGGTTGCGAGTTCAAACCCCCAAGCTGACAAGGTACAAATCTGTCGTTCTGCCCCTGAACAGGCAGTTAACCCACTGTTCCCAGGCCGTCATTGAAAATAAGAATGTGTTCTTAACTGACTTGCCTGGTTAAATAAAGGTAAAATAAATAAAAAATGTTGTTGATGTTAGTTCTGTGCGTGCAGTTAAGGGCAAGGTGTGCTGCTCTGTTTTGAGCCAGCTGCAGCTTTGTTAGGTCTTTCTTTGTTGCTCTTTTACTGGACAGTAATCAAGATGGGTCAAGATCAGAACCTAAACAACTAGTACGGTTGATTTTTGTGTAAACAACGCAGAACATCTTTATATAATAACAGACACACACCCCCTCCCCATCTTCACAACAACTTTTGTCAATATGACTTGACCATGATAACGGACAATCCAATGATATACTTAGGAGTTTAGCTTCCCCAACTTGCTCCAATGGTCACATCCTTTATGCAGAAGTCCAGTTGAGGTTTAGGTCTTAGAGAATGGTTTGAACCAAACACAAGACTTTTAGTTCTAGATGTATTTAAGACCAGTTTATTATTTATCACCCATTCTGATACGAACTGACTCTTTTTATTTCGAATTTCAGTGACTGGCTCCGGATGCTGACATGTAGAGTATGGAATCATCCGCATACATAGTCACTCTAGCTTCCTGTAAGCAGTGAGAAATTGTTTGTAAAAATAATAATAGTAGAAAAGAGTAACTGCCCAAGGCAACTGCTCAGAGGGACATCGCACTGTCCATATCTGATGTTAGAGAACCTTCCATTGAAGAACACTGTCTGGGTACTATTGGATAAATAACTCTCCAGCCATGTGATGGCAGGCAATGTAGAGCCAAAGCAAGTGAGTTTCTTCAATAACAATTTTGCTAAATCAAATCAAAGGCTGCACTGAAATCTAACAATACAACCATCATTGTATTATCTGTTTATTTGAACCAATCAAAGGCTGCACTGAAATCTAACAATACAACCATCATCTTATTATCTGTTTATTTGAACCAATCCGAGTCCTTGCAGTGCAAGTTGAGTGCCCGTATCTATATATGCATGCTCAAAGTCAATCGTTAACTTTTCTCTGACAAATTGCATTGTATTTGTTCAAACCCAATTATCTCCAATTTACCAAGGGCAAGCTGCACACTGATTGGGTGGCTGTAAGAGCTAGCAAAGTGTGCTTTACTATTTTTAGTTAGTGGAATTACTTTAGCTTCCTTTCACGCCTGTGGACACACACTCCTTTAGGCTTGGGTTAAGGATCTAGCAAGTAGGGGTGGCAATACTGTCTTCTACCGTTCTCAATAGTTTCCCCATCAAGGTTGTCAATACATGATGGCTTATCATTTATTGATGGATAACAATAGTTTTTCCAGCTCTCCCCACACTAACTTGACCAAATTCAAAACAGTATTATTAGATCTTTTATACAAAAATCCGATGGTTCACTGTTAAAAGTTGAAATTTCCCTCCTGTTTTTCTACTTTACTAGTGAAATAGTCATTGAAATGATTGGCAATACAGAAAGGAACGATGAACGATGGAGATTAATTGAGTTGTCTGCCCGTAATGTCGTTTAAGGTGCTCAAGTCTTTTTCCATTGCTTCTGTCATTCAGCTTGGTTTGGTTATACGACTTCTTCAAGTTTAATCACACAACTTCTCAATTCACAGTATGTCAACCAATCAGCTAAGCAACCTGACTTGTTTGCCACCTCTTTTGCATAGTTCCTTTGAAGCATAAGATGATTCAATTTGTCATCAATCCAGAGGGCTTTTACAGTTCTCACAGTTAATTTCTTAACAGCTGCATGCTTGTCAACAATTGGGGAAACATCATTTTACAAATACCTCCAATGCTGCATCTGGATTCACTTCAGACCAACATACGTTGTTCACATCTTCAACAAAAGTCCTGAGAAAACAACTGTCGTATGTTCTCTTATAAAATACGTTAATTAAGGCCCAACCGTTTGGTTCTTTGACTTTCCTTGCCATGGCCGCTGTGTTATGGTCACTTAGGGCCTATGGAAACAAACATTGCTTCGGAGCAAAGCTCTGCAGCATGAGTGAAGATATGATCCAATACGAGGGGATGTTGAATTGGTGCATACCAATTCAACACTATTGGTATGCACTTAAGTTGGTTGAGGTGACAACTTTGGGTCACATTAGAGGTATTAGTCAGTTAGAAGCTTCCTCTTGAGAGGACAGCTAGTTGCTAACCAGTCAATGTTCAGGACCTCTCTGTTAACGTCACACACACTATCAAGCATTGCACACATATTATTCAAATACTGGCTGTTGGGTGCTTTGGTGGCCTCTAGCAGCACCCCAAAAGAAGAGGCTTTAGATGAGGCAGGTGAACCTGCAACCACAACATTTGACATGAGATCCTCTCTAAGCTTTACAGGAATATGGTTCTGAACATATACAGCAACACCTCCCCCATAGGCATTCCTGTCTTTTCTGTAGATGGTATATCCTTGTATTGCTCCTGCTGTCAAATTAATTATCATGTGGAGACTCCTCAATGTTATTCCTCCTGCGTTGTTCCTCTAGATCAGGGGTGGGCAATTCCAGTCCTCGAGGGCCTGACTGGTGTCACAGTCTGCTTTCCCAGGCATCTGTAGTAATGATTCACAGACAGTGTTGATGTCACCTCACGTTGATTTAGTTTGTTGTAATCTTGCAAGTCTCTTCCAGGACATCCACTTCTCCCTGAGAGAACTGCAAACTGTTCTTGGACCTCTCTGGTTAGATCGTCCATTCTTTCGTTAGGTGAGTCACCAGTATTTGGACAAAGCTCTTGAAGCTATTTTCCTGTTGCGGTAACAATTGCTTTGAGACACATTTTTGTTGATTTTTAAAAGTTTACCCACCTGTGATCATGAAACACTGTCCTCTCCATTACTCCAATCTTCTTTAACCTTGGTGGCATGATGGTAGCAACGTAGGCTAATGCTGGTACTCTAGCAGTTCCAGGCAGCACAGCTCGCAAGGCCAATGGAAACGGCAACAAACAGCAGGGTTTTAAACAGCCACAAGCCAGGGACAATCTGTTCTCCCAGCCAGGGCTAACTGCATTGCAAATTAATTTTCACACATTTATAATTCACACCCCTTGACTTATTCCACATATCGTTGTGTTACAGCCTGAATTCAAAATGGATGAAATACCTTTTCTCACCTATCTACACACGATACCCCATAATGTTTTTAGTATCTTTTGCTAATGTATTGAAAATTTAAATACAGAAACGTCTCATTTACATACGTATTTACACCCCTGAGTCAATACTTTATAGAAGCACCTTTGTGTCACGATGTTCGTAATAATGATGGTCGGACCAAGGCGCAGCGTACATAGAGTTCCACATACTTTTAATGAATAAAGTGAAACTTAAGCAAATACAAAAAGAATAAACGAACCGTGATGACAATGCAGTGCGAACAGGCAACTAAACATAAACAAGATCCCACAAAACACAAAGGGGAAATGGCTGCCTAAATATGATCCCCAATCAGAGACAATGATAAACAGCTGCCTCTGATTGGGACCATACCAGGCCAACACAGAAATATAAATCACCTAGATGACCCACCCTAGTCACACCCCGACCTAACCAACATAGAGAATAAAGGTTATAATAATGATTAAAGGTGTAAGTAATTTTGGGTAAATCTCTTAAGATCTTTCCACGCTTGGATTGGATTGCCCTTCTTTGAGGCATTGTAAAATCTCTGTTTGGAATTCACTGCTTGACTGAGGGACCTTACAGATCATTGAAGGTGTGTGACACAAAGATGAGGTAGTCATAAAAACGTCCTGTTAAATACTATTATTGCACACAGAGTGAGTCCATGCAACTTATGTGACTTGTTACTCCTGAACTTATTTAGGCTTGCCATAACAAAGGTGTTGAATACTTGTTGACTCAAGACATTTCAGCTTTAAATTTTTTATTAATTTGTACAATTGGCAAAAAACATGATTCCACGTTAACATTATGGGGTATTGTGTGTAGGCCAGTGACACAATCTCAATTTAATCCATTTAAAATTGAGGCTGTAACACAACCAATTTTGAAAAATGTCTTAAAGCATTGTAGATGGCTCTCTTCACATGCAAAAGCAGTATGACTAAAATGTAGTGTGTAGTCGCCACCACAACGTTTCAGACTCGGAGGACCAACAACCTCCACATACAGACCAACAAACCAAAGGGTGAACACATTCTGTCTGCACTAGCTTTGGGGCATTTAAATGTCGCATTCAATTCTGGCTTATGTGGAGATTCTAGGATTTGTGTGCTCAGCAAATTGTTGAGATTTATCGTACTGTTGCACTCACCATACACGCATGTTTTCATTGACAAATCAGTGCCATACTATATTTGTGCGCTCGTGAAAGAGCGTCACAACATGCCTGTAAAATGCCCTCCAATTCACCTTGTATGTTAACAAAAACACCCTCATTTGCTGAATGAGTTCATTTGGTAATGTTGGAACTGGGACATGACTGTTTCTAAAAGAATGGCACATTTGATCATATTTCCTTGGCGGTGTGGTCAGAATGATTTAAAATGAGAATGTTTTAATAAGCATTGACCTTTTTTCAAACAACAAATGCATGTAGCATATAGCATGCTGGTGTAGTGCTAAATAATATTGAACAATCTACATTTGATAAACCTGACTATCTGACTCCATTTGATATTATAGTTAGGCCATGTTTATCAAGTTTTATGCGTTTAGCTGACCAAGATCAGGAAATGGTCAACGCAAAACGCAAGTATTATTTAACAACTTTATAAACTGAATGAAATCACATACAAGGCATACTGAAACTGAAAACTGCTTTGTAAACTGAAGTTACAAAGCATGAACAAGCATTACAGTCTAGGCATACACATCTTATGGTTCCAAGCCAAAGCATGAAAAAAGAGATGGGGATATTAGAAACTATCATATAACCATTCTCCATGGACAGGATAAGAGGCAGAACAAGGGCATTTCATTCCATTTATAATATTTAAAGGTAGGGCTGGCCTAAATGACCAAAATATCACATCATTTATGACGGTATTTGACAGTATTTTATGTTTTTGAATAACAAAAGTTATGCTTTATGAGCAGTTCATGACCCTAGGGTGACAATACATACATTATACGTGATTTCAATGTGACTTTTTCAATTCGGATTGTTTTATACTGTTCAATCCAACTTCAAATAAATAAAAAAATCGGCATTTTCTAAAATGTCTATTTCCTGCACGTTTGTTATCATTTTCACAATGTCATGCAGGGCTGCATGATATGGGCAAAGAATCTAGGCCTAACTAATTGGTGAACTGTTGAAGTCATGGAAATGTAATGATTATTCTAATTATATAGTTGGGCAGCACCTTGAATACATTGTTGTTTGACATGACCACGAATGAATAAACCAGGGAGGAATTATTGACAGGGTTTGAACTAAAATGTTGGTCGATGTGTCCAGGGGAACCCTAATTGGATGTTTTCCTACCTCATGTACTGTAGCTTGCCAGGTAGCTAACATATTCTAGGCCTACACCCGCCCTAGTACCAGACTGTATTAGCTATCTACGCATGCTCTGACTCTGTTAGCTGGCTAGCTGGCTAAATGTACTAACGATTAGCATTAGCGGCGAACACTATTTATTTTAGACCCAACTTGCTAAGAAACGACAAACTAGCAGACAGTAGTTTACAGACATTAAGATACACAAACTAATTGTGTAATTATAGAACGCTTGTGGAAAGCAGTATGTCACCAACATCTAGTTGCATCTATTTGACCATGCAGACCAGAGATCTGGGGCCGATTTCAAGTTTTCATCGGAACAATCGGAAATCTGTATTTTTGGACACTGATTTGGCCGAATATTTTATTATTATTTATTTTTTTACACCATTATTTAATCTTTATTTAACTAGGGAAGTCAGTTAAGAACACATTCTTATTTTCAATGATGGCCTAGGAACGGTGGGTTAACTGCCTTGTCCAGGGGCAAAACGACAGATTTTTACCTTGTCAGCTCGGGGATTCAATATTGCAACCTTTTGGTTACTAGGCCAATGCTCTAACCACTAGGCTACCCTGCCGCCCCATTGAGGAGTATACCACCTCAGTCATCGGCTCCATCAATAAGTGCATCGACGACATTGTCCCACAGTGACCGTACGTACATATCCCAACCAGAAGCCATGGATTACAGGCAACATCTGCATCAAGCTAAAGGCTAGAGCTGCTACTTTCAAGGAGCGGGACACTAATCTGGACACCTAATAAGAAATCCCGCTATGCCCTCGAACCATTAAACCACCAATCAAGAAAAGCATCAATACAGGATTAAGATTGAATCATATTACAACGGCTCTGACACTCGTCGGATGTGGCAGGAATTTCAAACTATTACGGACCATCAAGGGAAACCCAGCCGCGAGCTGCCATATTGACGCGAGCCTACCAGATGAGCTAAATTCCCGCTTCGAGGCAGATGAGCTAAATGCCCGCTTATGCTCGCTTCGAGGTAATAGTTTTCAGTGTTGCTTGCCTCGAAGCGAGCATAAAAGGCAGTTAGAGGACAAGAGCACCAGAAGCATGCATGAGAGCAACAGCTGTTCTGGATGACTGTGTGATAATGCTCCCAGTAGCTGATATGAGCAAGACCTTTAAACAGGTCAACATTCACAAAACCGCAGGGCCAGATGGATTACCAGGACGTGTACGCAAAGCATGCGTGGACCAACTGGCAAGTGTCTTCACTCACATTTCACTCTCCCTGTCCCCTCCTGTACTCCCTGTTCACCCATGACTGCGTGGCCAAGCACGACTCCAACACCATTAAGTTTGCTGACGACACAACAGTGGTAGGCCTGATCACCGACAACGATGAGACAGCTAATAGGGAGGAGGTCATAGAACTGGCAGTGTGGTGCCAGGACGACTTCTCCCTCAATGTGAGCAAGACAAAGGAGCTGGTCGTGGACTACAGGAAAAGGCGGGCCAAGCAGGCCCCCATTTAACATCAATGGGGTTGTAGTGGAACGGGTCGAGAGTTTCAAGTTCCTTGGTGTCCACATCACCAACAAACTATTGTGGTCCAAACACACCAAGACAGTCGTGAAGAGGGCATGACAAAACATTTTCCCTCTCAGGAGACTGAAACGATTTGGCATGGGTCCCCAGATCCTCAAAGTTCTACAGCTGCACCATTGAGAGCATCCTGACCTGTTGCATCACCGCCTGGTATGGCAACTGCTCGGCATCTGACTGTAAGGCGCTACAGTGCCTATGGCCCAGTACATCACCGGGGCTAAGCTTCTTGCAATCTAGGGCCTATATAATAGGCGGTGTCAGAGGAAAGCCCATAAAAATGTCAGCGATTCCAGTCACCCAAGTCATAGACTGTTTCTCTGCTACTGCACGGCAAGTGGTACCGGAGCGCCAAGTCTTGGACCAGAAGACTCCTTAACAGCTTCTACCCCCAAGCTATAAGACTGCTGAACAATTAATCAAATGGCCACCAGACTATTACATTGACTCCCCCCATTTGTTTTTTATACTGCTGCTACTCGTGGTTTATTATTAGGGGTGGCAGGTAGCCTAGTGGTTAGAGCGTTGGTCCAGTAACCGAAAGGTTGTTAGAAAGGTTGTTAGATCATATCCCCAAAATCTGTCGTTCTGCTCCTGAACAATGCAGTTAACCCACTGTTCCTAGGCTGTCATTGTAAATAAGAATATGTTCTTCACTGACTTGCCTAATTATATATTTGGTCAATATTTTATTAACTCTTCTTGAACTACACTGTTGGTTAAGGGCTTGTAAGTATGCATTTCACAGTAAGGTCTACACTTGTTGTATTCGGCGTGTGTTACAAATTAAGTAAAGTAAAAACTCAAACTGATCCTTGCTTCAATACCGGTGTGTGTATAGTAAAATACTGTATACCGCCCAGCCCTATTTGAATGTGTGACTCTTTCAAACCAAAACCAACCACCATTGCCCCTTCAAACGATACCAAGTCACATTAACCTGACCATCCAGGCCCAATCTCCACAGGATGTCACAGCATCCAAAGGCTTGTGTGGGGGATGAAACCATTGCACGTAAGGCAGAATTCCTAAAGACAATAATAGGTAGAGTTCACCCTGTACAGATACAAGTTACCACTGACCCTTAAATCATTGTCCTTTCTGTTTTCCTTGTTTTCCTGGCCATTTGCCATGCAGCTCCAGGTGACAGAGAGCACATAGTTTAGGGCCGAGCCTACACTGGCCGCGCATTCTGTAAGATTGAATAGACAATCAAACAATTTAAAAGTAAATGCTACAGTCCATACTATGCAAGAGATGAGATGTTGTTCAATATTTTGTTTATCAATAGATAATTGTGTTTCTATCTCCTGCCTTGGTATAGGCTCTGAAATTAAATAGGATTAGGAGCGGGACATCATAGCCTATCCATTCTGTCAAATCATTTTTAAATAGGCTACCGGTCTATTTGCTATTGAATGAGAGATGGCTTAATGGTAGCCTACGGCTGGGCAGTATACGGTATTTTACTAAATACCGATATCTATGCATGGACCATTTTGTCTTTTTACTTTACCTTCTATAACAGTATTTGAATGTTTGGTTTGTTAAATGTGATACCCCATGTGTAACGTCCATTTTTATAGTTTACTCCGCTATTTGAGTCATCCCTCTCCGCTCTCTCCATGCCGCTGTCCACACAGACCTAGTCCCACCCTCTGTCACTCAAGGAGCGCATTTGTTGTTGCTTGGCTACGAGACACTTTCGTTCAGTCTGCATGGTCAATGCAGCACATGCAACAATGTTGATAACGATGCTGTTTCCACTTTGATCTTAATATAAATCCACAAGCGTTTTATAATTACAATATTAGTTTGTTTCTTACATCTGCAAACAGCTAGTTTGTATTTTCTTAGCAAGTTAACCTACATCGTGTTAGCCACTAATGCTAATCGCTAGCTAATAAATGTACTGAGTACTGGTGGAGGCCTAAATCAGCATGTTGTTTGTGCAACAGTATCTACTAAATCAAAGAGGAATAGGCGAAGCATGAATATGTTGGCTGTATGAATAAAGATTTAATGTAGCCAAAGATTATAGAGTCCCCTAGGAAACACTGAACATTACTTTTGTTCCTACCCTGTCACAACTTCTCCATGGCATTTTCATTCGTTGTCATGTCAAACAACACTGTATTCAAAGTGCCCACAATTATTTATATTCTAACTATAGAATTATAATAAACATTATATTTCCATGATTCCAAAAGTTCACCCAAGTGTTTTGATCTAAATCGCAATTGCAACATTTGGTTAAAAATAAGGCCTAGTATTTTTTCACATATCGTGGAAATGATCTCAAATGAGTGCAGAAAATGATCTCAAATGAGTGCAGGAAACGATCTCAAATGAGTGCAGGAAATGCAGAAATGTATCTTAGGTTGAGGTTTAATTGAACAGTATCAAACAATTAGAATGGAGAAAGACTACGGCCACGCACTACTGATTAAAGCAAATTTAGAACTTTTAATAATCAAAAACATAAAATACCGTCATATCGTCAATTTAGAAAAATAACATGATATGCTATTTTGGCCATATCGCCCAGCCCTATGGTAGCCTAATATCTGTTGTGTGGCAGAATAAACTGTGTTGTTATGTGTTAATAACATTTAGACTACGTTACCCAGCAGGCTATGCGGGCGCGGGAGTTGGTTAAAGAATGCCTTATGGCTAAACATGGAGTTTTCTAGCCGAAGTATATGTTCATTAAAAGTAGTTAAACCTACAGTTTGTCATTATATAAGGAACAAACATAACATAAACCATGTCAGAAAAGGAGAGCCATGTCCTGCAATATGATTATAATTTAGGCCTATATAATAAAAATTAAATAAACATTCTGCGTGCTGCTATGCGATCTTCTTACCCACTGCAAATGCATCCGTTTCATCATTAGGCCTACGTTTTAGCATTTTTATTAGACTACCATTAACCCAAAATAACAATTTATTTGCTTGCACTACAATTCTTTAACCACTAGAAGTCTGTGCTGTTTGTGGAAATATGTACACTTTCCTGTCATGTTCACAACAGATCAATTCCAACCTCTGTGGGGAAAATAGCATACGCAAGGTTTCGTCTTTTTTGTGTGCACACACACCTTTGATTAAAGGCCCCAGGTTATTCCAGCTAGCTTCTAGCCTATGTCCTAGAGCCTCCTTTGCCATTCCACGTCAGATTTTTTGTGGTTCGTTTTGAAGCCGTGTGATCCCCTTCTTACATGTGCAACGTCGCTATTAATTATGACCCACTCAACTCCTCTGGGACACCTCACGGCTCTTGGTCTTTCCAATCAAATGCCATTACTCAGTGTCACCATCTCTCACTTTCCCTGTGCATGTCCTAGATCTACTGACACTTCATACTTCTTTTGTACTTGTCCCCTGGTGGGTGAGTGTGTGCGTGCATCTCTTTCTTTGTGTCCATTCGTTCAGTCATTTAATGAAGTAAGAACATTCCACATCAGAGAGATGTGCAATCATTTGGTTTGTTCTAGGAACATTGAAATTGTATCTTGCTACATGAAATGTGTGTAGTTTCTGTAATATACAGTGGGGTCTAGAATTATTGGATCCCTTGATAAAGATGAGCAAAATAGACTGTATAAAATAAATAATACAAATGTTGATCTATATTGTATGCCATGTATTTTATACTAGTACAGTTTTTCAGAGAAATACATTTTGTTTAATTAACTTATTTTTTAAATAATCTAGCCTGCGCACGTAGATTCCAGCGGCCTGCGCACGTAGATTCCAGCGGCCTGCGCACGTAGATTCCAGCGGCCTGCGCACGTAGATTCCAGCATCCTGCGCACGTAGATTCCAACGGCCTGCGCACGTAGATTCCAAGATGGCGGACTGAACACAGCGGTGCAGATTGCCTTAAGATAAAAAACGTAATATTCAATATCTGTAATCACTTCATATACTTAAGTAACACTTAAACATGACGGAGAGTAAACCAGGACAATCAACCTCTAAAAGAAAACGCTACTCCTCAACGGATACAGGCGATTTATGCTTTTCACCACCAGAACTGGTAAGGGTGGAAAGCGATCTGTTAAAGTTGATAAATGACAAGGCATACTTGAATTAGTCAGTAAAGGATTGAAGTCGAGCCTCGAAATGGGTGACAGTCAATACGATAGAAACGGACGTTAATGAACTTAAAAAGGAGAACATCTTTCTGAAAGACGCGTTACTTGACATGCAGACTAGATCTATGAGAGAAAATCCAGTGCTTACTGGTATTGAAGAAGGAAAAGTTCCTGAAAGAGTAGTGAAGGTATTCTTTCTTACAGCGCTTCAGATCCTACTCGATGCTGTCTATAAAATCCAACTCGAACGTGTACACCGTTTTGGACAAAGAGGACAGAGATATGTGCGCCCAATCGTTGCCAAATTTGCTTTCTTTATCCTTAATGTAATGGGTAAAAACGTAGGTAAAATACTTGCTGGCATGAAAATAGGCATGAATGATCAGTTCACGAGGGAGATTGCAGAAAGGTGCAAAGTTCTTCACCCAATCTTCAAGGAGAATAGATTAAAAGGGAAGCATGTAGCTCATGTAGTGCATAAACATGTTCAGAGACGCAGACTACTCAATGACTATTCTAAAAGTGTTCCAGAGTCAAATACTGGAACACCAAATAAACTCAGGAAAAAATAAACGTCCTCACTGTCAACTGCGTTTTATTTTCAGCAAACTTATGTGTAAATATTTGTATGAACATAAGATTCAACAACTGAGACATAAACTGAACAAGTTCCTCAGACACGTGACTAACAGAAATGGAATAATATGTCCCTGAACAAAGGGGGGTCAAAATCAAATGTAACAGTCAGTATCTGCTGTGGCCACCAGCTGCATTAAGTACTGCAGTGCATCTCCTCCTCATGGACTGCACTAGATTTGCCTGTTCTTGCTGTGAGATGTTGCCTCACTCTTCCACCAAGGCACCTGCAAGTTCCTGGACATTTCTGGGGGGGAATGGCCTTAGCCCTCACCCTCCGATCCAACAGGTCCTAGACATGCTCTCAATGGGATTGAGATCCGGGCTCTTCGCTGGCCATGGCAGAACACTGACATTCCTGGATGAGTCAGGATGAGCATGCAGGAAGGGTACCACATGAGGGAGGAAGATGTCTTCCCTGTAACACACAGCCTTGAGATTGCCTGCAATGACAGCAAGCTCAGTCCGATGATGCTGTGAACACACCGCCCCAGACCATGACGGACCCTCCACCTCCAAATCGATCCCGAGGATGGGCCTCGGTGTAACGCTCATTTCTTCGACGATAAACACAAGTCCGACCATCACCCCTGGTGAGAGAGAACCGCGACACGGTGAAGAGCATTTTTTGCCCGTCCTGTCTGGTCCAGCAACGGTGGGTTTGTGCCCATAGAGACAACGTTGTTGCCGGTGATGTCTGGTGAGGACCTGCCTTACAACAGGCCTACACGCCCTCAGTCAGCCTATTGCAGACAGTCTGAGCACTGATGGAGGGACTGTTTCATAGGCTTACTGTACAGTTGCAGCCAAAACAGAAAGAGGAATGTGAACGGAGACCTACTAGAGCAGCACAGCACCCTCAAGATTATGAGCCAGCCTGACAGGGTTGGTCCTACAAAGCCAGAGCCCCCTGATGGGAGAACATAATATACAAGGACATTTTCAAAGCTGCTAATGAGAACTTTGACGACCTTGTGCTTAGCTGGTGGGGATTCCGGTGGGGTGTCCCCACCCAGGTAGTGGCAGTGCTGGCAACACTGGCTGCAGTAACCCATGGGGAGGGGGTCACACTGGGGACAATCAGAGAGGCATATTATTGTGACCCTGGTGTGTTGTGACCCATATTATTGTGACCCTGGTGGCACAAAATATTCAAAGGTCTGACTGCACAGAGATGCTTGGGAAAATGGTCACAACGGCAGACCAGTATGTGTTTCAGGGGAAGGGGCTATATCTGATCTCCGTCACCTAGGACTTGACATTGGTTAATCAGATCTCCCCATTGTTGCCAATTTTGCATGCTTTCTCAAACAGCTGAAACCAGGAATGGGGAGTAACCGATTACAAAAAAACAGTAGCAGTAACCCGTTACGTTACCAGCAAAAGTATTGTAATCCGATTACAGATACTTTTTAAAAACGAGATGATTACTTCGCGGATTACTTTTAAATTCAGAAAGGATGTTTGCGCAAACAAATCTTTGGCACATCTCTGTTTTCTCAAAGTTGAAGTTTGTTCCACCTGAGCAGGTCTGACCACAAGTCAGAGACCACTATGACGACACACCAAATGTCTTTGATGGATCGCAGGAAAATGCGTTTTTAGGCTACAATCCAAGAAGCTATGTCTTCCAATGGTGCGACTTCTATCGGCACCCAAAGATTATCCAACTTGAATAAATGCTTGGAGGTAAGGAAGACGGCAGCGGTGTAGTCTACAGTGACACAGATATCACACTGCTGCTCTCTCATTTAGCTATTTGCGCCTTACAGATTGTGGTTGTTTTGGATGGCTGTTCACAAATCTAAATGTGTATTTGAACCCAATAATGGTTGAATTCAAAAAGTTTAAGCTCCCTATCAATCATTGTTTTTTTAAACCAGTGGACAGTCAGTGAAAAATGTGTTTTTGTAACATCTGCATTGATCAATCTAATTGATGCTGAGTTTTTTAAATCCATAGTTCCCAAGATGGCGTAGCAGTAGGTCGTCCTGTCCTGTCGTGTCCCTGTATATATCGTTTATTTTTCGTTTTTTACATATTTTCTCCACATATCTCTTTGAAAACATTTTGCTAAACCCTAAGCTTCCAAATACTCTCCTGAAACCCGACTCACCCAATGTAGCTATTTTTCCTAAAGTATTTATATTTACTTCGGGACCCCTCAACTGAAGCTAGCCAGCTAACCAGCGGGTATGCTAGCGGTCTCCAGCTAACCGGTCATCAGCTAACCTGTAGTTCGGAAAGCTCTCGCCTGTTCGTACAACGCGACTTTAACCAGAGCACAACGGACCTATTTATTTTTCATCCCCGGATTCCCACCGCAAACGGAACATCTTTCAGCTGGATTTTTCAGCAACTAGCTATCTAGCTAAACCGCAACCTCGGATTACTCCTGGCTAGCGTTTCCACCCACTTAGCTTGAAGCTAGCCCGGCCGTAGCACCTGTGCTACTCCTGAGCTACAATACCCGGGCCCACGACCGGTCTACCGATGTCATCGCATGAAGAGGAATAAACAGACTCACCCCATCGCGACGTCCCCCAAAGGCTAACTCTCTAGCCCTCGCTATCTCCCTGCTTGCTAATTCGGCCTGCTAACTGCTAGCTTGTCCAGCTCCGGCCCGCTAACTGCTACATTGTCTAGCCCGGGCCTACAAACTGTTAGCTTGTTAGCACAGGCCTGCTAACCGCCTGAAAAGCCGCGTCTCAAACGCTCACCGGACCCATATTTACTTTCTATCTCTTTTGACTTTTAATTTGTTTATACCTTCCGGAAACCTGCCTCACCCAATGTGATACGGAATCGCTATTATTTTTATTTATTTTTAGAACACACTCAAGAACCTCCAGAAGCTAACCAGCTAACTAGCTACAAGCTATTTAGTCATTGTTAGTTTTTTTTTACCTGGATAACACTCGCCAGGCCAGCTTCCCTGCCCCATCCACCGCTGCCCCCTGGACACTGATCTCTTGGCTACATAGCTGATGCACGCTGGACTGTCCATTAATCACGGTACTCCATTCTGCTTGTTTGTTCTATCTGTTGGCCCCGTTGCCTAGTCTACGCCATTTTACCTGCTGTTGTTGTGCTAGCTGATTAGCTGTTGTCTCACCTACTGTTTTAGCTAGCTTTCCCAATTCAACACCTGTGATTACTGTATGCCTCGCTGTATGTCTCTCTCAAATGTCAATATGCCTTGTATACTGTTGTTCAGGTTAGTTATCATTGTTTTAGTTCACAATGGAGCCCCTAGTTCCACTCTTCACGCCCCTGATAACTCCTTTGTCCCACCTCCCACACATGCGGTGACCTCACCCATTACTACCAGCATGTCCAGAGATACAACCTCCCTCATCATCACCCAGTGCCTGGGCTTACCTCCGCTGTACCCGCACCCCACCATACCCCTGTCTGTGCATTATGCCCTGAATATATTCTACCATGCCCAGAAACCTGCTCCTCTTATTCTCTGTCCCCAACGCTCTAGGCGACCAGTTTTGATAGCCTTTAGCCGCACCCTCATACTACTCCTTCTCTGTTCCACGGGTGATGTGGAGGTAAACCCAGGCCCTGCATGTCCCCAGGCACCCTCATTTGTTGACTTCTGTGATCGAAAAAGCCTTGGTTTCATGCATGTCAACATCAGAAGCCTCCTCCCTAAGTTTGTTTTACTCACTGCTTTAGCACACTCTGCTAACCCTGATGTCCTTGCTGTGTCTGAATCCTGGCTCAGGAAGGCCACCAAAAATTCAGAGATTTCCATACCCAACTATAACATCTTCCGTCAAGATAGAACTGCCAAAGGGGGCGGAGTTGCAGTTTACTGCAGAGATAGCCTGCAAAGTAATGTCATACTTTCCAGGTCCATACCCAAACAGTTCGAACTACTAATTTTGAAAATTACTCTCTCCAGAAATAAGTCTCTCACGGTTGCAGCCTGCTACCGACCCCCCTCAGCTCCCAGCTGTGCCCTGGACACCATTTGTGAATTGATCGCCCCCCATCTAGCTTCAGAGTTTGTTCTGTTAGGTGACCTAAACTGGGATATGCTTAACACCTCGCCAGTCCTACAATCTAAGCTAGATGCCCTCAATCTCACACAAATCATCAAGGAACCCACCAGGTACAACCCTAACTCTGTAAACAAGGGCACCCTCATAGACGTCATCCTGACCAACTGGCCCTCCAAATACACCTCCGCTGTCTTCAACCAGGATCTCAGCGATCACTGCCTCATTGCCTGTATCCGCTACGGAGCCGCAGTCAAACGACCACCCCTCATCACTGTCAAACGCTCCCTAAAACACTTCTGTGAGCAGGCCTTTCTAATCGACCTGGCCCGGGTATCCTGGAAGGACACCGACCTCATCCCGTCAGTTGAGGATGCCTGGTCATTCTTTAAAAGTAACTTCCTCACCATTTTAGATAAGCATGCTCCGTTCAAAAAATGCAGAACTAAGAACAGATACAGCCCTTGGTTCACCCCAGACCTGACTGCCCTCGACCAGCACAAAAACATCCTGTGGCGGACTGCAATAGCATCGAATAGTCCCCGTGATATGCAACTGTTCAGGGAAGTCCGGAACCAATACACGCAGTCAGTCAGGAAAGCTAAGGCCAGCTTCTTCAGGCAGAAGTTTGCATCCTGTAGCTCCAACTCCAAAAAGTTCTGGGACACCGTGAAGTCCATGGAGAACAAGAGCACCTCCTCCCAGCTGCCCACTGCACTGAGGCTAGGTAACACGGTCACCACTGATAAATCCATGATTATCGAAAACTTCAAAAAGCATTTCTCAACGGCTGGCCATGCCTTCCGCCTGGCTACTTCAACCTCGGCCAACAGCTCCGCCCCCACCGCAGCTCCTCGCCCAAGCCTCTCCAGGTTCTCCTTTAACCAAATCCAGATAGCAGATGTTCTGAAAGAGCTGCAAAACCTGGACCCGTACAAATCAGCTGGGCTTGACAATCTGGACCCTCTATTTCTGAAACTATCTGCCACCATTGTCGCAACCCCTATTACCAGCCTGTTCAACCTCTCTTTCATATCGTCTGAGATCCCCAAGGATTGGAAAGCTGCCGCAGTCATCCCCCTCTTCAAAGGGGGAGACACCCTGGACCCAAACTGTTACAGACCTATATCCATCCTGCCCTGCCTATCTAAGGTCTTCGAAAGCCAAGTCAACAAACAGGTCACTGACCATCTCGAATCCCACCGCACCTTCTCCGCTGTGCAATCTGGTTTCCGAGCCGGTCATGGGTGCACCTCAGCCACACTCAAGGTACTCAACGATATCATAACCGCCATCGATAAAAGACAGTACTGTGCAGCCGTCTTCATCGACCTTGCCAAGGCTTTCGACTCTGTCAATCACCATATTCTTATCGGCAGACTCAGGAGCCTCGGTTTTTCGGATGACTGCCTTGCCTGGTTCACCAATTACTTTGCAGACAGAGTTCAGTGCGTGAAATCGGAGGGCATGCTGTCTGGTCCTCTGGCAGTCTCTATGGGGGTGCCACAGGGTTCAATTCTCAGGCCGACTCTTTTCTCTGTGTATATCAATGATGTTGCTCTTGCTGCGGGCGATTCCCTGATCCACCTCTACGCAGACGACACCATTCTATATACCTTCGGCCCGTCTTTGGACACTGTGCTATCTAACCTCCAAACAAGCTTCAATGCCATACAACACTCCTTCCGTGGCCTCCAACTGCTCTTAAACGCTAGTAAAACCAAATGCATGCTTTTCAACCGGTCGCTGCCTGCACCCGCATGCCCGACTAGCATCACCACCCTGGATGGTTCCGACCTAGAATATGTGGACGTCTATAAGTACCTAGGTGTCTGGCTAGACTGCAAACTCTCCTTCCAGACTCATATCAAACATCTCCAATCTAAAATCAAATCAAGAGTCGGCTTTCTATTCCGCAACAAAGCCTCCTTCACTCACGCCGCCAAGCTTACCCTAGTAAAACTGACTATCCTACCGATCCTCGACTTCGGCGATGTCATCTACAAAATGGCTTCCAACACTCTACTCAGCAAACTGGATGCAGTCTATCACAGTGCCATCCGTTTCGTCACTAAAGCACCTTATACCACCCACCACTGCGACTTGTATGCTCTAGTCGGCTGGCCCTCGCTACATATTCGTCGCCAGACCCACTGGCTCCAGGTCATCTACAAGTCCATGCTAGGTAAAGCTCCGCCTTATCTCAGCTCACTGGTCACGATGGCAACACCCATCCGTAGCACGCGCTCCAGCAGGTGTATCTCACTGATCATCCCTAAAGCCAACACCTCATTTGGCCGCCTTTCGTTCCAGTACTCTGCTGCCTGTGACTGGAACGAATTGCAAAAATCGCTGAAGTTGGAGACTTTTATCTCCCTCACCAACTTCAAACATCAGCTATCTGAGCGGCTAACCGATCGCTGCAGCTGTACATAGTCTATTGGTAAATAGCCCACCCTTTCTCACCTACCTCATCCCCATACTGTTTTTATTTATTTACTTTTCTGCTCTTTTGCACACCAATATCTCTACCTGTACATGACCATCTGATCATTCATCACTCCAGTGTTAATCTGCAAAATTGTAATTATTTGCCTACCTCCTCATGCCTTTTGCACACATTGGTTTCTACTGTGTTATTGACTTGATAATTGTTTACTCCATGTGTAACTCTTTGTTGTCTGCTCACACTGCTATGCTTTATCTTGGCCAGGTCGCAGTTGCAAATGAGAACTTGTTCTCAACTAGCCTACCTGGTTAAATAAAGGTGAAATAAAAAAATAAAATAAAAAAATGGACACATGTTCAAACTTCCTGACATTTAATAGACTTTAAGGGGTCATCTGTAGTGGCTACATCAATTTTTGGACTTATAAATTGTATATATATATATAATATATCTATTGATTCTTGAAGAATACAACTTAAGTCCCTCATGAGCTTAGTTCCTGTCCCACTCCATGAAAACCCTAAATATAAGCTTGTTTATCTCCGATCTTTATAAACCATTGTAAATGTAAACAAACACGTTACAGCCTCATAACATGGTTAAAACAATACTTTTTATATCATGGATGGTCAGTCCTGTCATCCATAGATCTGTCTGTTAATCAAAGAGATCTCCAGGCCCATCCCTCTGCTTGTTAACAAAACAGAGGCTGGGCAACCATTTTTGTTTTTTCATCTGTGGATCTGCCCTTTTAAACAGCTGCATATTATCAAGATATCAAAGTGTCACCAACAAAAAGGTAAGCAATAGGCCTTTAGCAAATGCAGCACATGGCATTCATTTTTTACATGTAAAATATCACTTTTCAGTAGTGCTCAAAGCATGCCATTTCATGAGCGCAGGATTTATTTTTCGACTCAAATCAATGAGAGTCCATGACAACAAAATCATAAACACCACAGTAGGGCTGGCTAATAAGTCCTTAGTTTTGGGGTCATGCTCCGGTAAAACAATGTTGCTAATCTATACTTCCATATTTCCAAGTCCTATTCTTGAAGATCAAGGGGTATAACATATTTTATAATGACTGGAATTTTGATTGACTTTGGTTTTGGCTTGCGGAAGCCTTATAACCTGGAATTAAAATATATTATATTTTTGGGGGGTTTGTATCATTTGATTTACACAACATGCCTACCACTTTGAAGATGCAAAATATGTTTTATTATGAAACAAACAAGAAATAAAAAACAGAACTTGAGCGTGCATAACTATTCACTTCCCTAAAGTCAATACTTTGTAGAGCCACCTTTTTCAGCAATTACAGCTGCAAGTCTTTTGGGGTATGTCTCTATAAGCTTGGCACATCTTGCCACCAGGATTCTTGCCCATTCTCCAAGGCAAAACTTCTCCAGCTCCTTCAAGTTGGATGGGTTCTGCCGTGTACAGCAATCTTTAAGTCAATTTTAATTGAGGTCTGGGCTTTGACTTGGCCATTCCAAGACATTTAAATGTTTCCCCTTAAACCACTCGAGTGTTGCTTTAACAGTATGCTTAGGGTCATTGTCCTGCTGGAAGGTGAACCTCCTTCCCAGTCTCAAATCTCTGGAAGACTGAAACAGGTTTCCCTCAAGAATTTCCCTGTATTTACCACCATCCATCATTCCTTCAATTCTGACCAGTTTCCCAGTCCCTGCCGATGAAAAACATCCCCACAGCATGATGCTGCCACCACAATGCTGGATGGTATTCTCGGGGTGATGAGGTGTTGGGTTTGCGCCAGACATAGCATTTTCCTTGATGGCCAAAAAGCTCAATTTTAGTCTCATCTGACCAGAGTACCTTCTTCCATATGTTTTGGGAGTCTCCCACATGCCTTTTGATGAACACCAAACATGTTTGCTTATTTTTTTCTTAAACAATGTGTTTTTTTTCCGGTCACTCTTCCATAAAGCCCAGCTCTGTGGAATGTACAGCTTAAAGTGGTCCTATGGACAGATACTCTAATCTCCGGCGGTGGAGTTTTGCAGCTCCTTTAAGGGTATCTTTGTCTTTGTTGCTTCTCTGATTTAATGCCCTCCTTGCCTGGTCTGTGAGTTTTGGTGGGCGGCCCCATCTTGGCAGGTTTGTTGTGGTGTCATATTCTTTCCATTTTTTTAATAATGGATTTAATGGTGCTCCGTGGGATGTTCAACGTTTTTATAACCCAACCCTGATCTGTACTTCTCCACAACTTTGCCCCTGACCTGTTTGGAGAGCTCCTTGGTCTTCTTGGTGCAGCTTGCGTGGTGGTGCCTCTTGCTTAGTGGTGTTGCAGACTCTGGGGCCTTTCAGAACAGGTGTATATATATTGAGATCATGTGACAGATCATGTGACACTTAGATTACACATAGGTGAACTTTATTTAACTAATTATGTGACTTCTGAAGGTAATTGTTTGCACCAGATCTTATTTAGGGGCTTCATAGAAAAGGGAGTGAATACATATGCATGCAACACTTTACGTTTTTTATTTTTTTTTATTTTTTAAAACAAGTTATTTTCTTCATTTCACTTCACCAATTTTGACTATTTTGTGTATGTCCATTACATGAAAATCAAATAAAAATGAATTTAAATTACAGGTTGTAATGCAACAAAATAGGAACAACGCCTAGGGGGATGAATACTCTTGCAAGGCATTGTATATGTAGTAGGAAGCGATGGGTTAGAAGAAGCTACATAACCAACCCATAAAGTAAAATGTAACATTCATACATGGCAGCTATGTGAACTTTAACATTGCAGGATAACATACATGGTTGTCGTCTTCTAATGGAAAGTAATCTAAAAGTAACGTAATGTAATCAGATTACGTTACTGAGTTTGGGGTCATCCAAAAGTTACTGATTTACAATTTTGGACAGGTAACTAACGGATTACATTGAGAAAGTAACCTACCCAACCCTGGCTGTAACTGTATATGCATTCGTAAATCAAGTCCTTTCTTGAGTTGGGCTCTGGGATGTAACAACCGTTGAGCATCTGAGTTTATGGTTGATTGTGAGGGAAAGGGGTTGAGTGTCTGTGTGTGTGAGGGTCCCACATCTGTTGGCGGTAAGGATGTTGGGGACAGTATAGAATGAATAACAATAATTGTTCGCTAAAATAATAATTGTTTGACAAAAATGTAATGCAATGACAATCCTGGTTATAGGTAACAATCCTTTGTATGAACTGTCGACTCAGTTGTTAATGATGGATATTAAGAGACAAAAGATTTTTGAATATACAGTACCAGTCAAAAGTTTGGACACAACTACTCATTCCAGGGTTTTTCTTTATTTGTATTATTTTCTACATTGTAGAATAATAGTGAAGACATCAAAACTATGAAATAACACATGCAATCATGTGGTAAACAAAAAAGTGTTAAACAAATCAGAATATATTTTAGATTCTTCAAAGTAGCCACCCTTTTTCTTGATGACAGCTTTACACAATCTTGGCATTCTCTCAACCAGCTTCACCTGGAATGCTTTTCCAACAGTCTTGAATGAGTTCCCACATATGCTGAGCACTTCTTGGCAGATTTTCCTTCACTCTGTGGTCCAACTCATCCCAAACCATCTCATTTTGGTTGAAGTCGGGTGATTGTGGAGGCCAGGTCATCTGATGCAGCACTCCATCACTCTCATTCTTGGTCAAATAGCCCTTACATAGCCTGGAGGTGTGTTGGGTCATTGTCTTGTTGAAAAACAAATGATAGTCCCACTAAGCCCAAACCAGATGGGATGGCGTATCGCTGTGGTAGCCATGCTGGTTAAGTGTGCCTTGAATTCTAAATAAATCACTGACAGTGCCACTAGCAAAGCACCATCACACCATCTCCTCCATGCTTCACGATGGGAACCACACATGCAGAGATAATCTGTTCACCTACTGCGCGTCTCACAAAGACATGGCGGTTGGAACCAAACATATAATTAGACCATGAAGGCCTTATTCATGCAGTCTCCTTTGATGTTGAGATGTGTCTGTTACTTGAACTCAGTGAAGCAACCTACTACCTCTAAGGATTTAGAGCTTGAGGTAGTTACCTCATACAAGTACTTGGGAGTATGGCTAGACGGTACACTGTCCTTCTCCCAGCACATATCAAAGCTGCAGGCTAAAGTTAAATCTAGACTTGGTTTCCTCTATTGTACTCGGCACTATTTCACCCCAGCTGCCAAACTAACCCTGATTCCTATTATCATCCTACCCATGCTAGATTATGGAGATGTAATAATGTAGATCGGCAGGTAAGGGTGCTAGATGTTCTTTACCATTCGGCCATCAGATTTGCCATCAATGCTCCTTATAGGACATAGCACCGCACTCTGTACTCTTGTGTAAACTGGTCATCTATGTGTAACAGTCGCAAGACTCACTGGTTGATGCTTATTTATAAAACCCTCTTAGGCCTCACTCCCCCCTATCTGAGATATCTACTGCAGCCCCCATCCTCCACATACAACACCCGTTCTGCCAGTCACATTCTGTTTAAGGTCCGCAAAGCACACACATCCCTGGGTTGCTCATCTTTTCAGTTCGCTGCAGTTAGACTGACTGGAACGAGCTGCAACAAACTGGACACTCAAACTGGACAGTTTTATCTCAATTTCTGTGTTCAAAGACTCAATCATGGACACTCTTTCTGACAGTTGTGGCTGCTTTGCGTGATGTATTGTTGTCTCTACCTTCTCCCCTTTGTGCTGCTGCCATGTTGTGTTGCTACCGTGCTGTGTTGTCCTGTTGCTGCCATCCTATGTTGTCTTAGGTCTTTCTTTCTTCACGTAGTGTTGTGTTGTCTCTCTTGTCGTGATGTGTGTGTTGTCCTATATTTTTATTTAATTAATTTGTATTTTTAATCACCATGTCCACGCAGGAGGCCTTCTGCCTTTTGGTAGGCCGTCAATGTAAATAATAATTTGTTCTTAACTGACTTGCCTAGTTAAATAAAATAAAGATAAAAACATTTGTAAAAAATTTGTGCTGCGATTTCTGAGGCTGGTAATCATTACTTTAAGACATGAAGGTAAGTCAATGCGGAAAAAGGACTGTTGTTTCTCTTTGCTTATTTGAGCTGTTCTTGCCATAATATGGACTTGGTTTTTACCAAATAGCGCTATCTTCTGTATACCCCCCTACCTTGTCACAACACAACTGATTGGCTCAAACACATTAAGATGGAAAGAAATTACACAAGTGTACTTTTAAGAAGGCACACCTGTTAATTGAAATGCTTTCCAGGTGACTACCTCATGAAGCTGGTTGAGAGAATGCCAAGAGTGTTGAAATCTGTCATCAAGGCAAAACGTGGCTATTTGAAGAATCTTAAATCTTAAATATTTTCATTTGATTAACACTTTTTTGTTTGTTTACTACACGATTCCATATATGTTATTTTATAGCTTGTCTTCACTATTATTCTACAATGTAGAAAATAGTCAAAATAAAGAAAAACCCTTGAATGAGTAGGTGTTCTAAAACATTTCAACTGGTATGTATGTATGTATGTATGTATGTATGTATGTATGTATGTATGTATGTATGTATGTATGTATGTATGTATGTATGTATGTATGTATGTATGTATGTATGTATGTATGTATGTATGTACATATACACTGCTCAAAAAAATAAAGGGAACACTTAAGCAACACAATGTAACTCCAAGTCAATCAATCACACTTCTGTGAAATCAAACTGTCCACTTAGGAAGCAACACTGATTGACAATAAATTTCACATGCTGTTGTGCAAATGGAATAAACAACAGTTGGAAATTATAGGCTATTAGCAAGACATCCCAAATAAAGGAGTGGTTCTGCAGGTGATGACCACTTCTCAGTTCCTATGCTTCCTGGCTGATGTTTTGGTCACTTTTGAATGTTGGCGGTGCTTTCACTCTAGTGGTAGCATGAGATGGAATCTACAACTCACACGTGGCTCAGGTAGTGCAGCTCATCCAGGATGGCACATCAATGTGAGCTGTGGCAAGTAGGTTTGCTGTGTCTGTCAGCGTAGTGTCCAGATTATGGAGGCGCTACCAGGAGACGGGCTAGTACATCAGGAGACGTGGAGGAGGCTGTAGGAGGGCAACAACCCAGCAGCAGGACCGCCAGCTCCGCCTTTGTGCAAGGAGGAGCAGGAGGAGCACTACCAGAGCCCTGCAAAATGACCTCCAGCAGGCCACAAATGTGCATGTGTCTGTTTCTGACCGTTTGAGCAAACTCCATGAGGGTGGTATGAGCCCAACACCGTGCAGGATGTTTGGCATTTGCCAGAGAACACCAAGATTGGCAAATCCGCCACTGGCGCCCTGTGGTCTTCACAGATGAAAGCAGGTTCACACTGAGCACATGTGACAGACGTGACAGTCTGGAGACGCCGTGGAGAACGTTCTGCTGCCTGCAGCATCCTCCAGCATGACCGGTTTGGCGGTGGGTCAGTCATGGTGTGGGGTGGCATTTCTTTGGGGGGCAGCACAGCTCCCATGTGCTCACCAGAGGTTGCCTGACTTCCATTAGGTACCGAGATGAGATCCTCAGACCCCTTGTGAGACCATATGCTGGTGCGGTTGGCCCTGGGTTCCTCCTAATGCAAGACAATGCTAGACCTCATGTGGCTGGAGTGTGTCAGCAGTTCCTGCAAGAGGAAGGCATTGATGCTATGGACTGGCCCGCCCGCTCCCCGGAACTGAATCCAATTGAACACATCTGGGACATCATGTCTCGCTCCATCCACCAACGCCACGTTGCACCACAGACTGTCCAGGAGTTGGTGGATGCTTTAGTCCAGGTCTGGGAGGAGATCCCTCAGGAGACCATCCGCCACCTCATCAGGAGCATGCCCAGGCGTTGTAGGGAGGTCACACAGGCACGTGGAGGCCACACACACTACTGAGCCTCATTTTGACTTGTTTTAAGGACATTACATCAAAGTTGGATCAGCCTGTAGTGTGGTTTTCCACTTTAATTTTGAGTGTGACTCCAAATCCAGACCTCCATGGGTTGATAAATTTGATTTCCATTGATCATTTTTGTGTGATTTTGTTGTCAGCACATTCAACTATGTAAAGAAAAGTATTTCATAAGAATATTTCATTCATTCAGATCTAGAATGTGTTATTTTAGTGTTCCCTTAATTTTTTGGAGCAGTGTATATTATGTGTATGTTGTTGAAGATACAGTTGATGTCAGAAGTTTACGTACACCTTAGCCAAATACACTTAAACTCAGTTTACTGACATTTAATCCTAGTAAAATTCCCTGTCTTATGTCAGTTAGGATCACCACTTTATTTTAAGAATGTGAAATGCCAGAATAATAGTAGAGTGATTTATTTCAGCTTTTATTTCTTTCACCATATTCCCATTGAGTCAGAAGTTTTACATACACTCAATTAGTATTTGGTAGCATTGCCTTTAAATTGTTTAACTTGGGTCAAACATTTTGGGTACCCTTCCACAAGCTTCCCACAATACGTTGGGTGAATTTTGTCCCATTCCTCCTGACAGAGCTGGTCTAACTGAGTCAGGTTTGAAGGCCTCCTTGCTCGCACACGCTTTTTCAGTTCTGTCCACACATTTTCTATAGGATTGAGGTCAGAGCTTTGTGATGGCCACTCCAATACCTTGACTTTGTTGTCCTTAAGCCATTTTGCCACAACGTTGGAAGTATGCTTGGGGTCATTGTCCATTTGGAAGACGCATTTTCAACCAAGCTTTAACTTCCCGACTGATGTCTTGAGATGTTGCTTCAATATATCCACATAATTTTCATCCCTCATTATGCCATCTATTTTGTGAAGTGCACCAGTCCCTCTGGTAGCAAATCAACCCCACAACATGATGCTGCCACCTCCGTGCTTCACGGTTGGGATGGTATTCTTCAGCTTGCAAGCTTCTCCCTTTTTCCTCCAAACATAACAATGGTCATTCTGGCCAAACAGTTCTATTTTTGTTTCATCAGACCAGAGGACATTTCTCCAAAAAGTACGATCTTTGTCCCCATGTGCAGTTGCAAACCGTAGTCTGGCTTTTTTATGGCGGTTTTGGAGCAGTGGTTTCTTGCTGAGCGGCCTTTCAGGTTATGTCGATATAGGACTCGTTTTACTATGGATATAGATACTTTTGTACCTGTTTCCTCAAGCATCTTCTCAAGGTCCTTTGCTGTTGTTCTGGGATTGATTTTGCACTTTTTGCACAAAATTACGTTCATCTCTAGGAGACAGAACGCGTCTCCTTCCTGAGGAGTATGACGGCTGCGTGATCCCATGGTGTTTATACTTGCATACTTTGTTTGTACAGATGAACGTGGTACCTTCAGGCGTTTGGAAATTGCTCCCAATGATGAACCAGACTTGTGGAGGTCTACAATTCTTTTTCTAGCTTCTTGGCTGATTTCTTTAGATTTTCCCATGATGTCAAGCAAAGAGGCACTGAGTTTGAAGGTAGGCCTTGAAATGCATCCACAGGTACACCTCATATTGACTCAAATTATATCAATTAGCTTTAGAAGCTTCTGATAGGCTATGACATAATTTTCTGGAATTTTCCAAGCTGTTTAAAGGCACAGTCAACTTAGTGTATGTAAACTTTAGACCCACTGGAATTGTGATACAGTGAAATAATCTGTCTAATCAATTGTTGGAAAAATGATGTGCCATGCACAAATGTGACTGACTTGCCAAAACTATAGTTTGTTAACAAGGAATTTGTGGAGTGGTTGAAAAACAAGTTTTAATGACTCCAACTTAAGTGTATGTAAACTTCTGACTTCAACTGTATGTATATATATTTATACACACTCACACTACCGTTCAAAAGTTTTGGGTCACTGAAATGTCCTTGTTTTTGAATGAAAATCACTTTTTTTTGTCCATTAAAATAACATCAAATTGATCTGAAATACATTGTAGACATTGTTAATGTTGTAAATGACTATTGTAGCTTGAAATGGCAGATTAAAAAAAAATGGAATATCTACATAGGCGTACAGAGGCCCCTTGTCAGCAACCATCACTCCAATGGCACGTTGTGTTAGCTAATCTGAGTTTAGCATTTTAAAAGGCTAATTGATCATTAGAAAACCCTTTGCAATTATGCTAGGACAGCTGAAAACTGTTATTCTCATGAAAGAAGCAATAAAACTGGCCTTCTTTAGACTAGTTGCATATCTGGAGCATCAGCATTTGTGGGTTTGATTACAGGCTCAAAATGTCCAGAAACAAAGACCTTGTGTTCTTTTGCCCATCTTAATCTTTTCTTGTTATTGACCAGTCTGAGAGATGGCTTTTTCTTTGCAACTCTGCTTAGAAGGCCAGCATCCCGGAGTTACCTCTTCACTGTTGACTTTGAGACTGGTGTTTTGCGGGTACTATTTAATGAAGCTGCCAGTTGAGGACTTGTAAGGCATCTGTTTCTCAAACTAGACACTAATGTACTTGTCCTCTTGCTCAGTTGTGCACTGGGGCCTCCCACTCCTCTTTCTATTCTGGTTAGAGCCCGTTTGCGCTGTTCTGTGAAGGGAGTAGTATACAGGGTTGTATCAGATCTTCTTCTTCTTGGCAATTTCTAGGTTTTCTAATGATCAAATAGCCTTTTAAAGTGATAAACTTGGATTAGCTGACACAACGTGCCATTGGAGAAAACGTTTGACCTCTGTCATTGCCAACAAAGGGTATATAACAAAGTATTGAGAAACTTTTGTTATTGACCAAATACTAATTTTCCACCATAGTTTGCAAATAAATTCATTTAAAAATCCTACAATGTAATTTTTCTGGATTTTTTTTCTTCTCATTTTGTCTGTCATAGTTGAAGAGTACCTATGATAAAAATTACAGGCCTCGTGGGAGAACTTGCACAATTGGTGGCTGACTAAATACTTGTTTTGCCCCACTGTAGGTCAGTATAGGTATTTATGTGATACACTATTTTCTCATCTTTATCAAGGGATCCAATAATTCTGGACCTCCCTGTATCTACATGTTACAGCCTGGCACATAGCTGACCTTGGCTTCTTACCCAAGAGACCGAGCCGGAATGCCCTTTAGCTTGCTCTAATTTGCCTAATGCTGAGTATGAATCCCTAACCACAAATCTATTAACAGACCTTTCCTCACATCTGTTCCTCCCAAATACTGTATATCTTTCTGTGAAACATGAATGGCTAAATTAAGATGATTCACTGTTATACAATACTGTCCACTACTAAAGTGCTATACCATGATAAATCTTTGTTTGGTCATTTATTTGTGGTGTGTGTGTGTGTTCAGTGGCGGGCTGCCCGTTCCACTGTGTGGGAGCGTCTCTTTATGGCAGACTCAGTGGAGGTGCTCCCCAGGGCCCCCTCCACCCGTTTCATCTCTCTGGCCCAGAGGGAGGTGCAGGGAGACACAGAGGGAAGACAGAGCATAGGAAGAGAGGCTGCTGCAGTGCACAGTGCTGACAGAGGCTGGGTCAGATGGCCTGCAGCTCCAAAGACTGTACAGGTGGATGGAAACTGACTGGCTCCAGTGTTTCTACTCCATCTTTATTCATCTCTGGAGAGGTCAGGATGACAATGTCCAGTTACTGCCAGACTGGAAATTTTACTGACCCTGGTGTTCTGTGGACCTTTGAGAGAAGGTTGACTATAGGTTATATGTGACAGACCGGCTCGATCCGGTTTTATGTAGCAACATTTGAAATGTGTTTTTTTTACATTGGATAAAAGTAGAGACTCAGCTAGAACATTGGATATATCAAATGCTACAATTGAAGAGCAATGAGAAAGTAATTCTGCTTTGAAAGTTGATCAACTTGTAACCTCACTTTTGAGAAAATGGCCCTTGAATGTTTTGGTACCTACTGGAGAGCTCTTCTTTGTCCTCACCCATTCAGCATTGTTCACACCCTCTTATGCTTTAGCCCCATCCATCTCTTTAAAGATTCACATGTGAGGCTATGTACTAAACAACCCAACATTTTAAGACTAAAGGCTGGCTTATGCTACAGGTGTGTTATAAATTTAATCTGGAGTGCCAGAGTGTGTTCTGGGCGTTCGTGCACACTCAGAACTTTGTCAGATTGTCCGTTCATAAATTGAGAGCGTTTCGCTCGTTCAGAGCGCACACTGCATGCTCTGGGCGAGGAGTAAGGTTGATCCGTGCATTCTGACCTAATAACAGCAGTCAAGCACCCAAGCTAACTGGCTGACGTTGGCTAGCTTGCCATCTACTTCCATACACAAATGAGGGAACACCTCACTCTGACCCTTTTACTCGCCCTAGCAGAGCTGGTTAGGCTGTTTTCATGTTATCCAGAGCGTTGGTGACTGCAACTGTGCTGCTGGCAAAAAATGTAATTATGCTTGTTTGCCAACGTTTACTAACACCAGCCATATTCAATGGGTGTTGAGCGTTGGTAAATTCAAACATTCTATTGAAATAGTTACTTGCATAGTGGAGTCTTTTGTTTCAACATGTAGGTAGCTAGTTAGCTAAACAATGAACCATAATCCCAATTCATAACTTTACTACCCTGCATGAATCTGCAGGTACAGTGCCTTGCGAAAGTATTCGGCCCCCTTGAACTTTGCGACCTTTTGCCACATTTCAGGCTTCAAACATAAAGATATAAAACTGTATTTTTTTGTGAAGAATCATCAACAAGTGGGACACAGTCATGAAGTGGAATGACATTTATTGGATATTTCAAACTTTTTTAACAAATCAAAAACTGAAAAATTGGGCGTGCAAAATTATTCAGCCCCCTTAAGTTAATACTTTGTAGCGCCACCTTTTGCTGCGATTACAGCTGTAAGTCGCTTGGGGTATGTCTCTATCAGTTTTGCACATCGAGAGACTGAAATTTTTTCCCATTCCTCCTTGCAAAACAGCTCGAGCTCAGTGAGGTTGGATGGAGAGCATTTGTGAACAGCAGTTTTCAGTTCTTTCCACAGATTCTCGATTGGATTCAGGTCTGGACTTTGACTTGGCCATTCTAACACCTGGATATGTTTATTTTTTAACCATTCCATTGTAGATTTTGCTTTATGTTTTGGATCATTGTCTTGTTGGAAGACAAATCTCGGTCCCAGTCTCAGGTCTTTTGCAGACTCCATCAGGTTTTCTTCCAGAATGGTCCTGTATTTGGCTCCATCCATCTTCCCATCAATTTTAACCATCTTCCCTGTCCCTGCTGAAGAAAAGCAGGCCCAAACCATGATGCTGCCACCACCATGTTTGAGTGGGGATGGTGTGTTCAGGGTGATGAGCTGTGTTGCTTTTACGCCAAACATAACGTTTTGCATTGTTGCCAAAAAGTTCAATTTTGGTTTCATCTGACCAGAGCACCTTCTTCCACATGTTTGGTGTGTCTCCCAGGTGGCTTGTGGCAAACTTTAAATGACACTTTTTATGGATATCTTTAAGAAATGTCTTTCTTCTTGCCACTCTTCCATAAAGGCCAGATTTGTGCAATATACGACTGATTGTTGTCCTTTGGACAGTCTCCCACCTCAGCTGTAGATCTCTGCAGTTCATCCAGAGTGATCATGGGCCTCTTGGCTGCATCTCTGATCAGTCTTCTCCTTGTATGAGCTGAAAGTTTAGAGGGACGGCCAGGTCTTGGTAGATTTGCCGTGGTCTGATACTCCTTCCATTTCAATATTATCGCTTGCACAGTGCTCCTTGGGATGTTTAAAGCTTGGGAAATCTTTTTGTATCCAAATTCGTCTTTAAACTTCTTCACAACAGTATCTCGGACCTGCCTGGTGTGTTCCTTGTTCTTCATGATGCTCTCTGCGCTTTTAACGGACCTCTGAGACTATCACAGTGCAGGTGCATTTATACGGAGACTTGATTACACACGGGTGGATTGTATTTATCATCATTAGTCATTTAGGTCAACATTGGATCATTCAGAGATCCTCACTGAACTTCTGGAGAGAGTTTGCTGCACTGAAAGTAAAGGGGCTGAATAATTTTGCACGCCCAGTTTTTCAGTTTTTGATTTGTTAAAGTTTGAAATATCCAATAAATGTCGTTCCACTTCATGATTGTGTCCCACTTGTTGTTGATTCTTCACAAAAAAATACAGTTTTATATCTTTATGTTTGAAGCCTGAAATGTGGCAAAAGGTCGCAAAGTTCAAGGGGGCCGAATAGTTTCGCAAGGCACTGTAGCTAACCAATCAGGTTCAATATTAGCTAGCTAACATTAGGCTATAACAAGCAATGCAAATGGCTCTGAGATATGAATAATATTACTACACAGTAATAGCCCACTAGCTAACGTTGGCTAGCTAGCTAACAGTACACTTTAACACGAAATGATAAAAAGATTCGGACAAAATTAGAAACGTGTAATATCTTCATTTTGATAGCTAGACGCTCTTACCCATATAAATGGATGGACGCTTCTCCCTCTCTTTCACGGATGACATGGTTGCCCTTAGTTTGAAGACGTAATCCGGAGAGGCATATTTGCAATCATACTCCAGAATCTCCTTAGCTATCATACTCTTAATTCCACAGATTTTCAAAACTCGGTTCTCCAGAAAGTGGAGAGCCACACTTATGTAGTTCTACTACGTGATATCTTTCAAAAAAGCTGTGTTAGAGAGGATTACCTACACATACTGACCAGCTCATGTTACAGACAGCGGGTGCTACATGGCAGACCAATCCGAACTCATCTCTCGGCATGTCCAGCCCATTATCTCAGCCAATCATGGCTAACGGGAAGGTCGCTGGCTTTTTTCCTTGGCTAAACAAACTAGGCTTGTAATTTTAACGATTTTATTCGTATTTATAGATGGCATCCAAGTTTGTTATTAAGGCACATTAAAGTTCACATGTTCCAGAAGGCATTTTGATTTAAAAAAAAGTTTACATTCAAATGGAGCTCCTGTGAAACAGTGACGTGTGACATGCGCCTAGTTTCCTGAAATGAGTCACATATACTGTAGCTGGTCTATCATGATTGGTGTACGTCCTGTAAGGTCTTCAGTAGATAGACTGTCTTCAAGAGTTATGGATGTTTTCAACTGTGGTATACATTATTTTGATTAGTCCTGGGGATGTCTTGGATTTGCATTAGCCATGAATAATTACCAGATTTGAATGGACATATCTGTTAATCTAAATGAGTCAATCTTTGTCTTGGCGATAAGACCTGGCCAAGTTAACATTGGGTTTGGCCACTACTAGCTCTTTCTTCTAAGCTGCCTTTCTGAGTGCCCTGAAGATGGAGGCCAGTAGTAGGAGATATCCTCCTTGCTGTGTGAATAATAAATGTGAGCATTTGAAAGATCTCATCTATAAGTCATATGCCCTGCCCTTCCTGGTGGAATGCTCTAAATCCCCTCCTTCACACACTACACTGCCCCTCTGCCCCCTCAATTTTCACCAAAATATGTGAGACTGTCCTTGACGATATATGACATGTTTAGGCACTGTTTCTCCTTTTTGACTGGGGCGTGGCTCAGACAAAAAATACAATGCATCAGCCTTCTCCCACCCCAGTCGGGCTGCAATTCCCCTAGGCTGCCTCTGAAACGGCACCCTTTTCCCTATATAGTGCACTATGCCATATCAGAAGCAACTATGGTTCCCTACCATCACCTAGCCATCTCTGTTCAGTGAGTTGGAGAGCCTCGGTGCAACAGTGGCGTTCAGAAGTGAAGAGAAAAGGAGAGAGCTGTTCAGTACCTGCATCCCACCACTCTGACTCTGACACATCTGAGAGGAGCTCTGCCCTTTCCTACACAGCCACAGTCCCAGAGTGAGAAGGAGAGAGAGAGAAACCTATTCACTGTATCCAGCCACTCAACACAACACAGAGTGGGTTGGCACGAAAGTGATTTGTATTCCTGCAAGGTCAATTAACATGCCCTCGCCCAAAAGGTTGGTTGTGTGAAATGCATTGTTAATGAGCTCAAGTTTTGAATGCTTTTATTTATAATTGTTGGTGTTTATAAAGGCCACCAGCAACGGTGGTTAAGTCTGGTCTCTCTGGTGTCTGATATGTCATTAGCATTCCTGCTGCACTGCAACATGTTTTCCAGCCTGTCAGCTCTCACCTCTCCTCTCAGAGAGGGAGAATTCGCCAGCTCAAAGCAGATCTGGGAAGGAAGTTCTCTAGACTATGTTCTTTAGATTCAGCCCACTGTAAACTGAACCGGCTGGGCTCATCACTTTTTTTTTTCCTCCCTCCTCCGAAACATAGCTTTCTGCTCTGCCCTGTAAAGCCCCAGCTTCATCCCTGTTGTCTAGCTGGGAGGAGAGGTGTTTTATTGTTCTGGTCTTCGTGCTTGGTCTCGTGTTTAGCCTGCTGTGTGGAGATACTTCAGGCTAACAAAACGTGAATGCTGTTTTTATATTGAATAGCAGGTGGATGTAAGGGCTTGTTGATGTGTTGGTTTTAGTCCATCAACCATAACCCCTATCTGCACTCCACTTTATTTATTCAGTGTGTTTGATTCTGCAATCAATTGGTTTCCATAACCCCTGTCTTTGACTTGGGTGTTTTATTGTGTTATTTCTCGATGAATGCTGTCCCGATAAGCCTTTTATCTTTTCAAGTGACAATCCAATATGCAAAAGGCCTGTGCCTTCATTGGCATCAGAGCTGTGAGATGTGTGTTCCGCAGGGTACAATGCCTCCGTCACAACAGGCCATAGCAATTCATCAAACAATCCGAAGGCAATTCGCTCCTTCATTCTGCAGGCGTTTTCCTGGAGGAAGACGAAGACTGATTTGTCTGGAAAGACATGCAGTCTGTTGCGTTTTTCTGGTGGTTGGAGCGGGAGCGGCGACTGGCCCTGTTTTTAACAAGATGAGTTTGATTTGATTACATTTATTAGACGGAGCAGCAAGGCAAACTTGGAACTGCACCACACTGGCTCTTTTGACTATAATTGTGTTAATTGAAAGTGGGTACTTTCAAATGATATTTATTGTCTACTGTTGTTCTCGCCAAATGTTTTCATGTTGATGTTGTCATTTTGTGGCATGCATAAAAAGGGAATTGTTCCCTTTTTCCTCTCAGCTTTTCATCCACTCCTTACCAGATAACGGACAGGCCCTGATAGTTGTTCTTAATTGAAAGGTGTCCCTCCCTCTGCAGATGTACCGCTCACTATGCAAGACGATTGCTGTTAGAGGTCATATTCAAGGACACGGAATCACTTTAGAAGATCACTGGAAAGTGACAAAGTGCAACAGCAGGGCCATCCTGATAGAGGACTGTACAATTAAACTTTTGTGTGGTGAGACTACTTTCACCCAGTGTTTCCTGGTTACTTTGAACTGATTACCTTTTGAGAAAGGTCACAGCACTTACCATGGTAATCTTGCAAAAAAAAGAAAAAAAAAAGAAGACACTTCCTGTTTAATTAGATGTCCAACATAAACACAGCAATCTACTCTCTCCCGGTAGCTCTGCGTCTTCGTCGCTCTCACTCCTCCAGTATACTATTTGCAGTGCTTTCAACGAAGCTCCCGAACCCTTATTGACGTGATTGAAAAGGCCTGAGTCTCTTCCAAGCCTCCATTGGTCTCTAAAATGATCTTTCCTCCCCTGCCTCTCTGGGTTCTCTGCTGTGTCGCCGGGGGGGACTAATAAATTAAGCAACGCAATACTAAAGTATTTTTCTTTCTCTCGCTCTCTCGTCCTCCTGTGCCATATTTCATTATTTGTTTTATGTCATTTATTTAACTATGATTTATGTAACTGCAGAAGATTAAAAAAACATAGTGTTTTTAGTTATTATAGAATGTTCACGCTTACATTTCTGTCACCTATTATGGTACACCATTATTTTGTGATGTGGGTTACGCAGCTCCAGGGCGCTGGAGTTTTCATATGATGTTGTCCGTTATCTTTCATTCCTCTCCTAACATGTTTTTCTTGCGTGTGTGTGTTCCAGAGCAGTGGGACACTAAGGAAGATGGGGCCTGTACCTGTTTCTGCTTGGCTCTGTGCCTAGCTAACTCCTGGAGGCCGGACCGGACCGGACTGGACTGCTGCTGGAAGGAGGCGATGGTATTTGGTTGATAAGGAAGGAGAAACAGAAAAGCATTGAATTACTTTTGTCGTTTGTCCTGTTTGTGACACCATCGCCCAAACCAGCTCACTTCAACATTCTGCAGCAATCCCCTCCTCACTTGGTTTTGTAAATGTGCTAGTTCCTGGACTCCGAAACATAGGCAACAGTATGTTCTACTTCCTAGATTCCTAAACATATGGATTCTACCATGTTTCCAGAACATTTTCTGTAGCCTGTTCTCTGGAGAATAACTGACGCGATTCCACATTTGGGGAATTTATTCCCTGTTTTTATTCAACTCAATGGAGAGGCTAAGAAGATAATCAGAACAGAGAGGCAAAGCTGAAGAGACATTGGAATCATATTATTTCTGTAAACTTTAGGGAAAACACAACAACAGTGTAGACTGGAGATCATTTCTGCCTCTCTCAGCGGTGGTGGATTTAAAGCAACAAGACCTAGTTGGAGGGATTAGGGTCAGAAGTGGAAGATGATAAGTAGCAAGGTGCTATGTGAAGGCCGGGCCGTGTGGCCCCTGGTATTGACTGGGCTGTTATTGACAGTCATGGCCACGGCCTTGGAGTACGAGGGAGTCCCTGGCCAGTGGGCACGGTATGGCCGCTGGGAGGCCAAGGTCACAGGCGAGCTGAGCTTCACTCTGAAGACCAACATCAGCAAGGCCCTGGTGCTCTACTTGGACGACGGAGGGAACTGTGACTTCCTGGAGCTGCTGATCACAGACGGCCGGCTGCATCTGCGCTTCACCATCCACTGCGCGGAGCCTGCCTCCCTACACACGGAGACCTACGTCAACGACCAGCGCTGGCACCGCGTGCTTCTCACCCGCAACTATAGAGCGACCACCCTGGTGGTGGACAACGAGGAGAAGGTGGCCGAGGTCAAGTCCAAGAGGAGTGAGATGGTGGTGGCCAGTGACCTTTACGTAGGCGGCATCTCGCCAGACGTGCGCCTATCTGCTCTCACGTCCAACACGGTCAAATATGAGCCACCCTTCCAGGGCCTGATTGCCAACCTGAAGCTGGGGGAGAACCTCCCAGTGCTCCTGGATGGCCAAAGTGTTCAGAATGATTTGGAATACCTGTGTATTAAACAGAACCCCTGCAGCAACAGAGGCCTCTGCTCCATCCACCAGGGAGAGGTCCTCTGTGACTGCACCAACACTGGCTACAAGGGAAACTACTGCCACGAAGGTGAGCCAAATACTCAATGAGCTGAATTTGTTCAAGGAAAGGGCCTGTTTTTCCATTTGAATGCCTTAGCAGTAAAACCGATTGCTTTGTGAAGTTTAAATGATGGTTTTTGAGGGATTCCTTTAGGATTTACTTGTAATTCTGAGCTATTATCTGAACAGACATTCATTTTCCTTAATTATTCGGGGGAGAGTTGTGCTGATCTACATTTTAGCACAGCTTGACGTGCTGTCTCTGAATGCTTAGGGGGTTTGGCTGAGATTGTTGGATAGCCTGTTGATTATGATTACATTTTCTCTGAGTTTAGCTGGGCCCACGTAACTCACTTGTGGATGGCTGTTTCATGGCTAAAGGGAAATAAGCCAATCTTGTTCCACTCACACATACTGTAGCAACATCACGCTAGTAAATGTCAATGTTTTCATAAAGTAAAACGTTTGCTTGTCGAGAGGAAATGTAAACGTTTTACTGTATGTTGATTTTGTTTCTGTGTTTATCCTGGCTTTACCATTCATAATTATAAAAGCAGTCTGTTACATGATACTTAACCTCATCTCAAACCAGGCTTCCCTAAAATGCGAAACCTGGGGAAATCCATGGCAAAAATCATTAAATGCCACATTACAGATAATTGTATGTGTGGGGTACACACAGTCATTCAAAAATCATATTAAACACTATTATTGCACATAGAGGGAGTCCATGAAACGTATTATGCAACTTGTTAAGCAATTCATCTAGGTTTGCCATAAACAAGGGGTTGAATACTTATTGACTCAAGACATTTCAGCTTTTCATTTTAATTATACTGAACAGAAATATAAACGCAACATGTAAAGTGTTGGTTTCATGAGCTGAAGTAAAAGATTGCAGTATTTTTCCATTCGCACCAAAAGCTTATTTCTCTCAAATTTTGTGCACAAATTTCTTTTCATTCATGTTATTGAACATTTCTCCTTTGTCAAGATAATCCATCCACCTGACAGGTGTGGCATATCAAGAAGCTGATTAAACATCATGATCGTTACACAGGTGTACTTTGTGCTGGGGACAATTCAAGGCCACTCTGAAATGTGCAGTTTTTTGTCACACAACACAATGCCACAGATGTCTCAAGTTGAGGGAATGTGCAATTGGCATGCTGACTGCAGGAATGTCCACCAGAGCTGTTGCCAGATCATTTCATGTTAATTTCTCTACCATAAGCTGCCTCCAATGTCGTTTTAGAGACACAACCGCAGACTATGTTTAACTACGCCAGCCCAGGACCTCCACATCCGTCTTCTTCACCTGCTGGATTGTCTGAGACCAGCCACGCAGACAGCTGATGAAACTGAGTATTTATGTCTGTTAAAGCCCTTTTGTGGGGAAAAATTTATTCTAATAGGCTGGGCCTGGCTCCCCAGTGTGTGGGCCTGGCCTAATGAATTTATTTAAATTCACTGATTTCCTTATTTGAACTGTAACTCAGTAAAGTCAGTGAAATTGTTGCATGTTGCATTTTTATTTTTGTTCAGTATAATTTTTTTTACATCCCTAAAAACATAACTCAATTTTGACATTATGGGGTATTGTGTGTAGGCCAGCCATTTTAAATTCAGACTGTGGAAAAAATCAAGGGGTATGAAAACTTTCTGAATGCACTGAATACATCCGTGTATTGGTATCATTTTAACTTGAAATTATATTGCTCTACATGTAAACAACAGATTCCCATAAGGCCAGTAGTGCTGTATGGTGACGCATGCCACATGATACGCTTGCCAAATGGATTTACATAGCTGATATACTGAGAGAGAGACAATCAAAGAAAACAGATCTTACAAATAGACAAAGGAAATGTTCATTTGAGAATACAACACAGACAGAACCCCGTCCTCTCTTAATTGCAGGAGTGGGATTAATCCATATTGAGACTAGCTCATTTTTGATTAACAGTTTAACAATTAAAACACATTTAAACATTTCACTGCCAAAGAATCAACACTACATCACTTCAAAATATGCAAATAAGCTAACTCGTGTATATAAAGATGAAGCATTTTAGTCTAAACAACAACAGATAATTGAGGAGTAACAAGTAGGTTATCATTACTAAACCATCATTTTAGATGAACAAACAAAACTCCATACCAGTGGTGGCCAACCTTGCTCCACCCATCCCTGATCAACTGGGTGAGCAATAGCACACTTGATTATCAACTCATTAGGTTTGATAAGTTGAACCAGGTGTGTTATTGCTGGGCTGAAACAGAACCCTGCACACCCAGCAGACCTCCACCAGCAGGGTTGACCTACTCCAAATTGTATTGGTTTAAACAAAAAGACAGTTCATGTATACAACATTTGGTAGCATAGGTAGGCCTACACATATTACCCATGGCATATAGGTTATATATATATCGTCTCTTGGGACATTCATTGGGACCTCTCTCTTCATCTACAAACAGGCTTTCACAGGATTCCATGTGCGAGCACCGGAAACATCACAAAGAAGTAGGCCTCATTATACTTAAATTAGACAGCATTGAATATTATGTTGCTATTATCTCTCTGTCCTCAAAGGTATCCCCTCTAGGGACTGGAACTGAAGGATCCTTTCATAATGTCCTCCTACAAAATGACTGGCCCTGTCCAGCAGCCTAAACTCTCTCTTTTACTGACAGCTGGAGCTGGCCGTTATCTACAAATGCATTTGGAGACTGTGTATTTAATTTACAATAGCTAGCTAGCTAATAGGAAGTAAGCTAGCTGATGACAGTGTGTAAAGCTAGCCAGCGGCTCAGTTGAGTTAACCGACAAAGTAGCCTACTCTAGCCAGCTAGCTAAATGTAGTTACTTACTTGAACATTTTCTAACACCACCACTGTTTTTTGGGTCCTTACAAAAACAGAATAACGGGCAATCTTTCAGATTTTGGGGTCGGTAGCAATGCACAGCCAGCAGTCAGGAGGACGCGTGGAGATGAGGCAAAAAGTGTGTATGTCATCAGAGCGGTTTAGCACGTGTTGTGACTTTTTGACTTTACCTGTGTAATTAATTTTCAATATGTATATATAAATCGCAGACTGTCAGCCACACTTGATAACTTGAAAGATAGGATGTGGATCTAGCACACGCAACAACTCTCTCTACTATATGTGTCCTACATAGATGGGGAAACAGTGACGCCCATAACAGACAGACATCCCTTCTACGGGCGTGTGGGGGGAGTGTTCTTGAAATGTAGTGGACCATTCAACACGTTTTTGCAATACATAATTCTCCAGACCTCCAATGCGAGGCATGACAACAACGTGATTTTGGAGGTATGGCAACACGAGACTATCTGATACTAGATATTTGCTACTGTAGGAACAGAATACTGTAACATGTTGAAACTTAATGACATTTCAGCCATAGACTGTATGCTCAACTCAGAGCGATCAATAAACCCAGGGCCAAGTGGTTCCATGTCAAAGTATAACATGGCCATGGGTGTCATTCGCTGCCTGCATCAGGTTTACAAAACCCTCTCCCACTACCTCCATGCTTCCCTTGTTTTTTTGAGTCACAGAGCGCTTCTGTGTGAGCTGATGCTGCAGTCCTTTTTTCTTTCTAAATAGAGATCTATAGAATACCAATGTGGTGTCACACTTTGACTGCAGATAATATTTATCCTTCTAACAAGTATAAAACATTGGGCAAGCCAAAAGGTCAGCGAGAAAGAGATAAGATATAAGAACTATTACTAAACTAAATGTATTATTTGTACATTTCTTATATCTGCTGAATTCCGACAGAGTGCAAAGGAGCGAAGATTTGTCCCTTAGAAAAGGGATTCTGGAATTTGTAATCAGAAAGCACAGCATTGATTTTCACTGCTACACAGACGATACACAACTTTCCATTTCTGTGTACATTTTTAGTTCCACAGATAAAGTATTAGACTGTATTAGTTATTTAAATACTTGGATAGTTCAAAACTTCCTCCAAGACAAGACCGAGGTACTTATTATTGGAGCCGAAGCACAGAGAGAATCTGGCCGCACATTTTAGTTAACAGGCAATAAAGATTAAACACCGGGTAAAAAACCTAGTTGTCATTTTAGACTCTGAATTCAATTTCAAATCGCACACAAGGAATGTGACCAAAATAGCTTTTTACCACCTGAGGGACATTGCCAAGGTGCGGGCGTTTCTCTCTCAGGCTGATACAGAGAAACTCATCCATGCTTTAATTACAAGCAGGCTTCACTACTGTAATGCTCACCTGTTCGGTCTACCCAAGAAAGCCATTGGTCAACTGCAAAACATACAGAATGCTGCAGCACGGGTATTGACCAAGACCAGACGGAGAGCACACATTACACCGGTTTTACGGTCTCTGCACTGGCTGACTGAGTTTTAAAATACATGTGAAGATTCTACTATGGTTTTTAAACCAATCCACGATTGTGCACCCAAATACATATCAGACATGCTTTTGAGTTATGTACCCAGTAGATCCCTCAGGTCCTATGTCGCTGGCCTTTTAACCATCCCAAAGCCTAGGACCAAGAGGCATGGAGAGGCAGCCTTTAGTTACTATGCCCGCTGCCACTGGAATAGCCTGTCAGAGAACCTGAGGGGGAGCCCAAACTGTGGACATGTTCATACTGAACAAAAATATAAATGCAACATGCAACAATTGCAAAGATTTTACTGAGTTACAGTTCATATAAGGAAATCAGTCAATTGAAATAAATTAATGAGGCCCTAATCTATGGATTTCAAATGACTGGGCAGGGGTGCAGCCATGGATGGGCCTTGGAGGGCATAGGCCCACCCACTTGGCAGCAAAGCCCACCCACTGGGGAGCCAGGCCCAGCCAATCAGAATTAGTTTTTCCCTAGAATGAGTTTTTACAGACCATGATCATGCTGTTTAATCAGCGTCTTGATATGCCACACCTTTTTGTATGTATGGACAATTTCTGGGATTTTTTAATATTTTGGCTCATGAAACATGGGACCAACACTTCACATGTTGCATTTGTATTTTTGTTCAGTGTAAAAGTGATCTTAAAACACACCTTTTTAGCTTTGTTGCCCCTTAAGTGTTAGGTGCTTTTTTTTTTTGTACGTTTTTGTTGTTAATTTTTGTTTTTTATCTTCTTATGTTATTTGAAATAAGAAGTTCTGTTTTTATTTTCATATATATACAGTGGGGCAAAAAGGTATTTAGTCAGCCACCAATTGTGCAAGTTCTCCCACTTAAAAATATGAGAGGCCTGTAATTTTCATCATAGGTACACTTCAACTATGACAGACAAAATTAGAAAAAAAATCCAGAAAATCACATTGTAGGATTTTTTATGAATTTATTTGCAAATTATGGTGGAAAATAAGTATTTTGTCACCTACAAACAAGCAAGATTTCTTGCTCTCACAGACCTGTAACTTCTTCTTTAAGAGTCTCCTCTGTCCTCCACTCATTACCTGTATTAATGGCACCTGTTTGAACTTGTTATCAGTATAAAACACACCTGTCCACAACCTCAAACAGTCACACTCCAAACTCCACTATGGCCAAGACCAAAGAGCTGTCAAAGGACACCAGAAACAGAATTATAGACCTGCACCAGGCTGGGAAGACTGAATCTGCAATAGGTAAGCAGCTTGGTTTGAAGAAATCAACTGTGGGAGCAATTATTAGGAAATGGAAGATATACAAGACCACTGATAATCTCCCTTGATCTGGGGTTCTACGCAAGATCTCACCCTGTGGGGTCAAAATGATCACAAGTATGGTGAGCAAAAAATCCCAGAACCACACGGGGGGACCTAGTGAATGACCTGTAGAGAGCTGGGACTAAAGTAACAAAGCCTACCATCAGTAACACACTACGCCGCCAGGGACTCAAATCCTGCAATGCCAGATGTGTCCCCCTGCTTAAGCCAGTTCATACCCAGGCCCGTCTGAAGTTTGCTAGAGAGCATTTGCATGATCCAGAAGAAGATTAGGAGAATGTCATATGGTCAGATGAAACCAAAATATAACTTTTTGGTAAAAACTCAACTCGTCGTGTTTGGAGGACAAAGAATGCTGAGTTGCATCCAAAGAACACCATACCTACTGTGAAGCATGGGGGTGGAAACATCATGCTTTGGGGCTGTTTTTCTGCAAAGGGACCAGGACGACTGATCCGTGTAAAGGAAAGAATGAATGGGGCCATGTATCGTGAGATTTTCAGTGAAAACCTCTTTCCATCAGCAAGGGCATTGAAGATGAAACGTGGCTGGGTCTTTCAGCATGACAATGATCCCAAACACACAGCCCGGGCAACGAAGGAGTGGCTTCGTAAGAAGCATTTCAAGGTCCTGGAGTGGCCTAGCCAGTCTCCAGATCTCAACCCCATAGAAAATCTTTGGAGGGAGTTGAAAGTCTGTGTTGCCCAGCAACAGCCCCAAAATATCACTGCTCTAGAGGAGATCTGCATGGAGGAATGGGCCAAAATACCAGCAACAGTGTGTGAAAACCTTGTGAAGACTTACAGAAAACGTTTGACCTCTGTCATTGCCAACAAAGGGTATATAACAAAGTATTGAGATAAACTTTTGTTATTGACCAAATACTTATTTTCCACTATCATTTGCAAATAAATTCATAAAACATCCTACAATGTGATTTTCTGGATTTTCTTTCTCATTTTCTCTGTCATAGTTGAAGTGTACCTATAATGAAAATGACTGGCCTCTCTCATCTTTTTAAGTGGGAGAACTTGCACAATTGGTGGCTGATTAAAAACTTTTTTGCCCCACTGTATATATATATATATTTTTTCTTCCTGTGAAGCACATTGCGTTGCATTCATGTCTGAAATGAGGTATATAAATAGCTTGATTTGATTTGACCATTCCAAGAAAACGCATCTGTCAAGAAGAAACATGACCACGTGGTCAGAAAAAGGCCTCCTTGTCTTAGTCAACACTCTCAGGTGAATCTGGTCTACCTTTTACCCCCAAAGCCAAGCGAAGTGTCAGAATCAATTACAGCGCTTCTCCCCAGAGCGGGGATGTAGGCCAGGGCCATAAATCAGTCTGCCAGACGTCTACCTCTAACACACACGTCATCTGCCAGCCAATCCAGGGAATGGGAATGCACTCATGTACTCTGATGCAAAGACATGGGGAATATGTAGGCCTGCTGCACCCATTCAAATGAACTCATTCTGTTTCCCCATAATTTCTGATGCACCTTTTTTGAGGTCCTGGCAACTCTTGAGTAGTATTATTTACCGTACCAGTCAAAATTTTGGATACACCTACTCATTCAAGGGTTTGTCTTTATTTTTACTGTTTTTTTACATTGTAGAATATTAGTGAAGACATCAAAACTATGAAATAACACATGGAATCATGTGTAGTAACCAAAAAAGTGTTAAACAGATTCTTCAAAGTAGCCACCCTTTGCCTTGATGACAGCTTTGCACACTCTTGGAATTCTCTCAACCAGCTTCACCTGGAATGCTTTTCCAACAGTCTTGAAGGAGTTCCCACATATGCTGAGCACGTGTTGGCTGCTTTTCCTTCACTCTGCGGTCCATCTCATCCCAAACCATCTCAATTTGGTTGAGGACGGGTGATTGTGGAGACCAGGTCATCTGAAGCACTGCATCACTCTCCTTCTTGTTCAAATAGCACTTACACAGCCTGGAGGTGTGTTGGGTCATTGTCATGTTGAAAAAGAAATTATAGTCCCACTAAGCGCAAACCAGATGGGATGGTGTATTGCTGCAGAATGCTGTGGTAGCCATGCTGTTTAAGTGTGTCTTGAATTCTAAATAAATTACAGTGTCACCAGCAAAGCACCTCCACATCATCACACCTCCTCCTCCATGCTTCACGGTGGGAACCACCTACTCTGCGTCTCACAAAGACACGACGGTTGGAACCCAAAATCTCAAATTTGACTCATAATGATTACTCATAATGATTGATGATTTTTGCAACTGCACTTGAAGAAACGTTCAATATTCTTGACATTTTCCGGATTGACTGACCTTCATGTCTTCATGTAATAATAAAGAAAAACCCTGGCATGAGTAGGTGTCCAAACTTTTGACTGGTACTGTATGTTAGAAGAGACCTGGGGGTTTTCAGGGATGTTGTATGCACAAACTGTTGATGTTCTAGAGGTTTCCTACCACAGCCAATCATTGGCACTTCTGCCGTATCCATTGGCTTTAAACAGTAGAACAGTCGTAGTATAGACTGGAGGAAACATCAATAGAATACATAATTATAAGGGTAATAAGATAGTTTACTTGTTTTCTATCACCCCACTTCAAGGAATTTGGAATTGTATTTTATTTTTAACCCCATTAACTGTTCCTGAAGCAGCAGTTACTCTTCCTGGGGTGCTTCTATTGTGGCTTCAAACGATGCAGTTTAGTTATATGTATGGACCTGTGCTCAGACGGAACACCATGATTGTAGGGCATTGTCCTCACACCAAATGTTTATATCATGTAGTATTTACTGTTATTTTAGCATCTTCTTTTAAAATAGCCTGACTTCTGACAGCACCTTAAACCCATGTTCTCTCTGGCACTCGCCATCTTCTCCTTTGGATATGTGGTTGAGAAGAAACGAGCTCCCTGGAGAAACTTTCCTAGCTCAAACATATAAATGGGTACGCGTCTAGCATTTATCTCATTCAATGAAAGGTGAATCCGATGTGCCTCAAGTCACTTTGAATTGAATACTAGATATGTGTCTAACGTCGGGTGTTGTTTTTGCAAACCTATTTCCTCAAGGTCATTCAGTGTTAGATTCTGGCTTTGTCTGCCTGCAGAAAATGAACCTGTATCACTTTTTTCCCCCCCAAGTAGTTTATTGTAGCATGGCAGGGTTGCTTTTAAAACCAAGAAAGGGAAATTGTTGTTGCTATACGCTGACTCCACAGACCAGGGTGGTATGTTTTGATACTTCAGTAAACCTCTAGTTTGATGGATATTTGTGTACCCTGTAGCGCTGATCCGAGTAACCAAATAATTATTTTCCAATGTGGTTGAACTCACAAAGTGTCAATGATTGGAATACATGTTGTCTCCAGTGCATGAGACACCCGTCCAATAAAATGACTGCCCTTAAATCTTTCTCCCTCATTTGTGTTAACTTTTTTGGCCCTTCCTCTTTTTAAATGTTCAGAAATGCATAACACAACGCCTGACATGGTGTTGGCCCAGTTTGAACCCTAAATGTGCCTCTTGTAGTTGCCCTCCAACTCTCTCCAATGTTCTTTATTTGTAACCATAATGAGTTTTACAGTGACAGAGAAATAGCTTGTTCAGGTTAAATTGGCTCCAACTTGGGTATTTTTAATCCTATAGCTTGTTCTTCTCCATGTTCTTTTAAAATAGTCAGCCAACATGTTTTCAACACTTTTGTATACACTACATGACCAAAAGTATGTGGACAACTGCTCGTGGACCATCTCATTCCAAAATCATGGGCATTAATACGGAGTTTGCTGCTAAAACAGCCTCCACTCTCCTGGGAAAGCTTCCCACTAGATGTTGGAACATTGCTGTGGTGACTTGCTTCCATTCAGCCACGAGCATTTGTGAGGTTGGGCACTGATGTTTGGCAATTAGGCCTGCCTTGCAGTCTGCATTTCAATTCATCCAAAGGTGTTTGATGGGGTTGAGGTCAGGGCTCTGTCAGGCCAGTCAAGTTCTTCCACACAGACCTCAACAAACCATTTGTGTATGGACCTCACTTTGTGCATGGGTGCATTGTCATGCTGAAACAGGAAAGAACCTTCCGCTAACTGTTGCCACAAAATTGGAAGCACAGAATTGTCTAGAATGACATTGTATGCTGTAGCTTTAAGATTTCCCTTCACTGGAACTAAGGGGCCTAGGCTGAACCATGAAAAACAGCCCCAGACCATTATTCCTCCTCCACTAAACTTTACAGTTGGCACTATGGCAGGTAGCGTTCTCCTGGCATCCGCCAAACCCAGATTTGTCCGTCGTGATTCATCACTCTAGAGAACGCTTTTCCACTGTTCCAGAGTCCAATGGAAGAGAGCTTTTCAACACTCCAGCCGACGCTTGGCATTGCCCATTTCATGAAGCTCCCGCAGTTTGGAACTTGGTAGTGAGTGTTGCAACCGAGGACACTCAGCGGTCCCGTTCTGTGAGCTTGTTTGACCAACCACTTTGCGGCTGAGCTGTTGTTGCTCCTAGAAGTTTCCACTTCACAATAACAGCATGTACAGTTGACTGGGAAAGCTCTAACAGGGCAGAAATTTGAAAGGTGGCATCCTATGATGCTGCCACGTTGAAAGTCACTGAGCTCTGCAGTAAGGCCATTCTACTGCCAATGTTAGTCTATGGATGTTGCATGGCGGTGTGCTCGATTTTATACAGCTGTCTGCAACAGGTGTGGCTGAAATAGCCAAATCCACTAATTTGAAGAGGTGTCCACATACTTTTGTATATATAGTGTACCTGACTACTCAAAACTAATTTTCTCATGCTCTTGATTGTCTCTCTGGAGCAAACATATAGTGAGCAATAAAATTGCGGGTTTCAAATCTCAATACATATAGAATCATGAGAATCGCAATTCGGCCCTCCTTTCTTCAGCATTTGATTGTTTGCGTCTGGGTCTATTAATTTTGATCACAATAGTTTCCATTTACTCAGTGTGCCTATCCTGAATATTCATATCTCACTTCTATTTCTCTCTCTCTTATTTCCAATTAAAACTGAAGCATATGACTATTTTATTGCATTTATTGCCAACTGTCGTTTTTCTCCGTTTTTTTTCTTCCAGAGCGAATGGTATTTTCATCTGCCACATTTTCTGTGTTCTGCCACTCAAAAGCTTCACTTCTTTATTGTCTGTAAACATTAGACGTTTGACCATGAGGGCCTCACTTTCTTCTAGTTTGTATTTATCGCCTAATCAAAATGCTTGCGAATTATCTTGTAATAATATCTTGGTTATCAAAGATGTCAGGAGTGGGTTAGATCAATGAAGTGGGTTACACTTAAAAAAATGTAGAGGAAATGCCTCTATCTCATTGTGTGAGAGCTTGGAACACAGGAGCCCTGAATTGTGATTCTAGCCCTAGAATATATTACACAGCTGAGTCATAGGACTTTAAAAAATTTACTCAGGACTTAATAATTCTCCTAGCTATTTATGGAATTTTTTTTTTCTTCAGAGCAGAACACTGTAAACATTAGTTGGACCACATTCAGTTCAGATTACTTATCACAAACCTTGTCACTGAATGATGTGTCAGTTTGTCACGTCTATTTTCTGTCCGTCTGAAAGTGAAGTTACGCTCTCTCTGGGCTGATGAAAGTGGAGTTTCACAAACTTCAAAGTCACTTGTCATCCTGTAATTCTATAGTTTAGTCTGATCAATAATAGCCATTTTGGTCAGTATAACATTTGACTATAATGTTGAGGCAGATCAGTCATTATCCTGGGACATCAGTTAACCTCACCTGTATCTGACCCTGTGTAGTCTTTCATGATTTATAGTGACAGTTGGCCTTGCTCTGTAATATGCTCCCTGACAGAGAGGTTGTCTGTTTGAGGGACAGTATATATGGACTGTATTCTCTCTGAATATGTTCTCCTTCCTTTCAAGTGAGGTTACACACAGCCACATTATTACATTTTTATCACAATTTGGGGAAATTGAATTAACCTTCCTCAAGCTGTTGTAAAACCGGTATTTCTCTCCGAATACATTTAAGATTTGCAATCAATCCAATCCCCTGGTCTATAAAACAGGAAACGATTCCCGAGGGGGATCAAGAATGGTCCACCACCCCAAAGGGCAACTCGACACAACTGTGTATCTCGATACCAGGAAAGTGTTCCTAATGTTTGTTATGCTCAGTGTATAGCCTCTTTCTGGGTAAGCAGCATAGATTCCTTTTAGCACCAGGATCTTGACACAACGCTTTCCTCTCAGCCTCTTTCCACTCGTCATCATGACGGCAGTGCAGTCGCCAAACGAGAAAGTGGAACTCTGAGTCACCCAGCACCAAGGCAAAGCACAGCCTTGACTCCCACCTTCCCTCCCTCAACTCTGACATCCGCCCCGCAGACACTTATTACTTGGCGGTCTAGGGCTTTTCAGGCTTCATTACACACTAGGCCTGTGTGAAGCTGTTTTTTTGTTGTTGCCGTTTGTAGATCAGACGGGAAGTGAGCTGTTGTGGGCTCAGATCTCTGTGGCCACGACTTCAGCGGTATTACTAATAAATTACCAGAGGTGAACGGGGATTGAAGGTAATGTGGAATTTTAACCGTTGGGCCTCTTCCAAACCGTTGAGAGACTTTATTAGGTGTCCCCTCCTGCCTTTAGGGGATAGTTTATTTCATCATTACCTCCATTTATGTTTGGACCTTCTTATTTGTAGCACGGATCATCTCCATGTTCACTTTCCTGTAACATTTCATTATATGCAATTATGCAGATACCTTTGTCGTGTGTGCGCGTATGCATGTCAAGGGCGGGCTGCCCATTCCATTGTGAATCAGTGTCAGTGCATCGTTATCTCTGTTTGGCTTGTAATTTTGTCGTCTGTGCTTGTAATCACGTAATTATACATTGGTAGGTTATGTTATGGTATTTATAGGCTTGACTGAATCATATATCACAACATAAAGCTGAAACATTCCTGGAACACCATGTCCTGTTTTCATAATGCAAATCGTCTCATATAAACGTGCATCATTCAAAGCCGAGATATCCAATACAATCTACATGTGGGGATAATGTGCTATGAGTAATCCTCTGACAAATCTGCTTTAGTAGAGCAATGTCATCCGTCATTACAGCAAATATCAGTTAAAACAGAAGATTGTAGTATTTCAAAGAGATGCCTTACTGTACTGAACAAAAATTGAAACGCAACATGTAAAGTGTGGGTCCCATGTTTCATAAACTGAAGAAAAAAAATCCTGACATTTTCCATATGACCAAAAAGCTTATTTCTCTCAAATTGTGTGCACAAATGTGTTTACATCCCTGTTAGTGAGCATTTCTCCTTTGCCAAGGTAGTCCATCCACCTGACAGGTGTGGCATATCAAAAATCTTATTAAACAGCATGATCATTACACAGGTACACCTTGTGCTGGGGCCACTTTAAAACATGCAGTTTTGTCACACAACACAATGCCACAGATGTCTCAAGTTTTGAGGGAGTGTGCAATTGGCATGCTGACTGCAGGAATGTCCACCAGAGCTGTTGCAAGATAATTGAATGTTCAACAAGGGCACAGGGGTGCTTTTGTTGGGAAATATCATTTTGTTGGGGAAAAACCCATTGTGATCGGTTGGGTCTTGCTCCCCGGTGGGTGGGCCTGGCTGCCAAGTGGGTGGGCCTGGCTGCCATGTGGGTGGGCCTATGCTCTTCAATGCCCACTCATGGCTGCACCCCTGCCCAGTCATGTGAAATACATAGATCAGGGCCCAAATAATTTATTTAAATTGACTGATTTCCTTATATGAACTGTAACTCAGTAAAATATTTGAAATTGTTGCATGTTGCATTTATATTTTTGTTTAGTATAGACGTGATATTGTATAGATTAGAAAGATCTGGAGAGGGCTACTGTATGTGTTGTAATTAGAGAGGCTACTGTATGTGTTGTAATTAGAGGCCTACTGTATGTGTTGTAATTAGAGCCTTACTGTATGTTTTGTAATTAGAGGCCTGCTGTTTGTGTTGTAATTAGAGAGGTCTACTGTGCATGTGTTGTAATTAGAGAGGCCTACTGTGCATGTGTTGTAATTAGAGACCTACTGTGTTTGTGTCTTAATAAGAGGCTAATGTATGTGTTGTAATTAGAGATTACTGTATGTGTTATAATTAGAGACTACTGTATGTGTTATATTTAGAGAGACTACTGTATGTGTTGTAATTAGAGAGGCTACTGTATGTGTTGTAATTAGAGGCCTACTGTATGTATTGTAATTAGCGATGCTACTGTATGTGTTGTAATTACAAGCTACTGTATGTGTTATAGTTAGTGAGGTTACTGTATGGGTCGTAATTAGAGGCTACTGTATGTGTTGTAATTAGAGAGGCTGCTCTGTGTTATAATTAGAGAGGCTACTGAATGTGTTGTAATTAGAGAGGCTACTGTATGTTTTGTAATTAGAGAGGCTACTGAATGTGTCGTAATTAGACTACTGTATGTGTTGTAATTAGCGAGGCTACTGTATGTGTCGTAATTACAAGCTACTGTATGTGTTATAGTTAGTGAGGTTACTGTATGGGTCGTAATTAGAGGCTACTGTATGTGTTGTAATTAGCGAGGTTACTGTATGTGTCGTAATTAGAGGCTACTGTATGTGTTGTAATTAGCGAGGCTAATGTATGTGTTGTAATTAGCGAGGCTACTGTATGTGTTGTAATTAGAGAGGCTACTGTATGTGTTGTAATTAGAGGCCTACTGTATGTGTTGTAATTAGAGCCTTACTGTATGTTTTGTAATTAGAGGCCTGCTGTTTGTGTTGTAATTAGAGAGGTCTACTGTGCATGTGTTGTAATTAGAGAGGCCTACTGTGCATGTGTTGTAATTAGAGACCTACTGTGTTTGTGTCTTAATAAGAGGCTAATGTATGTGTTGTAATTAGAGATTACTGTATGTGTTATAATTAGAGACTACTGTATGTGTTATATTTAGAGACTACTGTATGTGTTGTAATTAGAGAGGCTACTGTATGTGTTGTAATTAGATGTTACTATATGTGTTGTAATTAGAGAGGCTACTGTATGTGTTGTAATTAGAGAGGCTACTGTATGTGTTCTAATTAGAGAGGCTACTGAATGTGTTATAATTAGAGATGCTACTGAATGTGTTATAATTAGAGAGGCGACTCTGTGTTATAATTAGAGGCTACTGTATGTTTTGTAATTAGAGAGATTACTGTATGTGCTGTAATTATATGCTACTGTATGTGTTGTAATTAGAGGGGCTACTGTATGGGTTGTAATTCGAGAGACTACTGTATGTGTTGTTATTAGTGAGTCTACTGTATGTGTCATAATTAGAGGCTACTGTATGTGTTGTAATTAGAGAGGCTACTGTATGTGTGGTAATTATAGGATACTGTATGTGTTGTAATTAGAGGCTACTGTATGTGTTGTAATTAGAGGCTACTGTATGTGTTGTAATTACAGAGAATACTGTATGTGTTATAATTAGAGAGGCTACTTTATGTGTCGTAATTAGAGGCTACTGTATGTGTTGTAATTAGCGAGTCTAATGTATGTGTTGTAATTAGCGAGGCTACTGTATGTGTTGTAATTAGAAGCTACTCTGTGTTATAATTAGAGAGGCTACTGTATGTGTTGTAATTAGAGAGGCTACTGAATGTGTTGTAATTCGAGAGGCTACTGTATGTGTTGTAATTAGAGGCTACTGTATGTGTTGTAATTAGATAGGCTACTGTATGTGTTGTAATTAGGGAGGCTACTGTATGTGTTGTAATTAGAGAGGTTACTGTTTGTGTTGTAATTAGAGTCCTACCGTATGTGTTGTAATTAGAGGCTACTGTATGTGTTGTAATTAGAGAGGCTACTGTATGTGTTGTAATTACAAGCTACTGTATGTGTTATAGTTAGTGAGGTTACTGTATGGGTCGTAATTAGAGGCTACTGTATGTGTTGTAATTAGAGAGGCTACTGTATGTGTTCTAATTAGAGAGGCTACTGAATGTGTTATAATTAGAGATGCTACTGAATGTGTTATAATTAGAGAGGCGACTCTGTGTTATAATTAGAGGCTACTGTATGTTTTGTAATTAGAGAGATTACTGTATGTGCTGTAATTATATGCTACTGTATGTGTTGTAATTAGAGGGGCTACTGTATGGGTTGTAATTCGAGAGACTACTGTATGTGTTGTTATTAGTGAGTCTACTGTATGTGTCATAATTAGAGGCTACTGTATGTGTTGTAATTAGAGAGGCTACTGTATGTGTGGTAATTATAGGATACTGTATGTGTTGTAATTAGAGGCTACTGTATGTGTTGTAATTAGAGGCTACTGTATGTGTTGTAATTACAGAGAATACTGTATGTGTTATAATTAGAGAGGCTACTTTATGTGTCTGAATTAGAGGCTACTGTATGTGTTGTAATTAGCGAGTCTAATGTATGTGTTGTAATTAGCGAGGCTACTGTATGTGTTGTAATTAGAAGCTACTCTGTGTTATAATTAGAGAGGCTACTGTATGTGTTGTAATTAGAGAGGCTACTGAATGTGTTGTAATTCGAGAGGCTACTGTATGTGTTGTAATTAGAGGCTACTGTATGTGTTGTAATTAGATAGGCTACTGTATGTGTTGTAATTAGGGAGGCTACTGTATGTGTTGTAATTAGAGAGGTTACTGTTTGTGTTGTAATTAGAGTCCTACCGTATGTGTTGTAATTAGAGGCTACTGTATGTGTTGTAATTAGAGAGGCTACTCTATGTGTTGTAATTACAAGCTACTGTATGTGTTATAGTTAGTGAGGTTACTGTATGGGTCGTAATTAGAGGCTACTGTATGTGTTGTAATTAGCGAGGTTACTGTATGTGTCGTAATTAGAGGCTACTGTATGTGTTGTAATTCGCCCGGCTAATGTATTTGTTGTAATTAGCGAGTCTACCGTATGTGTTGTAATTAGAGGCTACTGTATGTGTTGTAATTAGAGAGGCTACTGTATGTGTTGTAATTACAAGCTACTGTATGTGTTATAGTTAGTGAGGTTACTGTATGGGTCGTAATTAGAGGCTACTGTATGTGTTGTAATTAGCGAGGTTACTGTATGTGTCGTAATTAGAGGCTACTGAATGTGTTATAATTAGAGAGGCTACTGAATGTGTTGTAATTAGAGAGGCTACTGTATGTTTTGTAATTAGAGAGGCTACTGAATGTGTCGTAATTAGACTACTGTATGTGTTGTAATTAGAGGCTACTCTGTGTTATAATTAGAGGCTATTGTATGTGTTGTAATTAGAGAGGTTACTGTATGTGCTGTAATTATATGCTACTGTATGTGTTGTAATTAGAGGCTACTCTGTGTTATAATTAGAGGCTACTGTATGTGTTGTAATTAGCGAGGCTACTGTATGTGTTGTAATTAGAGTTTACTGTATGTGTTATAGTTAGGTTAATGTATGTGCTGTAATTAGAGACGCTACTAAATGTGTTGTAATTAGAGAGGCTACTGTATTTGTTGTAATTAGAGGCTACTCTGTTTCATAATTATAGAGGCTACTGTATGTGTTGTAATTAGAGAGGCTGCTGAATGTGTTATAATTACAGAGGGTGCTGTATGTGTTGCAATTAGAGAGGCTACTGTATGTGTTGTAATTATAGGATACTGTATGTGTTGTAATTAGAGGCTACTCTGTGTTATAATTAGAGGCTACTGTATGTGTTGTAATTAGAGAGGTTACTGTATGTGCTGTAATTATATGCTACTGTATGTGTTGTAATTAGAGGCTACTCTGTGTTATAATTAGAGGCTACTGTATGTGTTGTAATTCGAGAGGCTACTGTATGTGCTGTTATTAGTGAGTCTACTGTATGTGTCATAATTAGAGGCTACTGTATGTGTTGTAATTAGAGAGGCTACTGTATGTGTGGTAATTATAGGATACTGTATGTGTTGTAATTAGAGGCTACTGTATGTGTTGTAATGAGAGGCCTACTGTATGTGTTGTAATTACAGAGGCTACTGTGTGTGTTATAATTAGAGAGACTACTGTATGTGTTATAATTAGAGAGGCTACTGTATGTTTTGTAATTAGAGAGGCTACTGTATGTGTTGTAATTAGAGAGGCTACTGAATGTGTTGTAATTTCAGAGGCTACTGAATGTGTTGTAATTTCAGAGGCTACTGAATGTGTTGTAATTTCAGACATTACTGTATGTGTTGTAATTAGAGGCTACTGTATGTGTTATAGTTAGAGAGGTTAATGTATGTGTTATTTTAGAGGCTTCCAAATGTGTTGTAATTAGAGAGGCTACTGTATGTGTTGTAATTAGAGAGGCTACTGTATGTGTTGTAATTAGATGTTACTGTACGTGTTGTAATTAGAGAGGCTACTGTTTGTGTTATAATTAGAGAGGCTACTGAATGTGTTATAATTAGAGAGGCTACTGAATGTGTTATAATTAGAAATGCTACTGAATGTGTTGTAATTAGAGAGGCTACTGTATGTGTTGTAATTAGATGTTACTGTACGTGTTGTAATTAGAGAGGCTACTGTATTTGTTGTAATTAGAGACTACTCTGTGTCATAATTAGAGAGGCTACTGTATGTGTTGTAATTAGAGAGGCTGCTGAATGTGTTATAATTACAGAGGGTGTGTAACGGCGTTCTTCGTTTGAAGGAGAGTCGGACCGAAATGCAGCGTGGTGGTTACTCATGACTTTAATGAAAATAAGTACGATACAAAATACAAAACAACAAACGGAACGTGAAACCTAATTACAGCCTATCTGGTGAAACTACACAGAGACAGGAACAATCACCCACGAAATACAAAGTGAAACTCAGGCTACCTAAATACGGTTCCCCATCAGAGACAACAAGAATTACCTGACTCTGATTGAGAACCGCCTCAGGCAGCCAAGCCTAACTAGACACACCCCTGTCACACCCTGGCCTGACCAAAATATATAACGAAAACACAAAACACTATGACCAAGGCGTGACAGGGTGCTGTATGTGTTGTAATTAGAGAAGCTACTGTATGTGTTGTAATTACAAGCTACTGTATGTGTTATACTTAGTGAGGTTACTGTATGGGTTTTAATTAGAGGCTACTGTATGTGTTGTAATTAGCGAGGTTACTGTATGTGTCGTAATTAGAGTTTACTGTATGTGTTATAGTTAGAGGTTAATGTATGTGCTGTAATTAGAGGCTACTCTATGTGTTGTAATTAGAAAGGCTACTGTATGTGTTGTAATTAGATGTTACTGTATGTGTTGTAATTAGAGAGGCTACTGTATGTGTTGTAATTAGAGAGGCTACTGTATGTGTTCTAATTAGAGAGGATACTGTATGTGTTATAATTAGAGAGGCTACTGAATGTGTTGTAATTAGAGAGTCTTCTGTATGTGTTATATTTAGAGAGGCTACTGTATGTGTTGTAATTCGAGAGGCTACTGTATGTGTTGTAATTAGAGGGGCTACTGTATGTGTTGTAATTCGAGAGGCTACTGTATATGTTGTAATTAGAAAGGCTACTGTATGTGTTGTAATTATAGGATACTGTATGTGTTGTAATTAGATGTTACTGTACGTGTTGTAATTAGAGAGGCTACTGTTTGTGTTATAATTAGAGAGGCTACTGAATGTGTTATAATTAGAGAGGCTACTGAATGTGTTATAATTAGAAATGCTACTGAATGTGTTGTAATTAGAGAGGCTACTGTATGTGTTGTAATTAGATGTTACTGTACGTGTTGTAATTAGAGAGGCTACTGTATTTGTTGTAATTAGAGACTACTCTGTGTCATAATTAGAGAGGCTACTGTATGTGTTGTAATTAGAGAGGCTGCTGAATGTGTTATAATTACAGAGGGTGTGTAACGGCGTTCTTCGTTTGAAGGAGAGTCGGACCGAAATGCAGCGTGGTGGTTACTCATGACTTTAATGAAAATAAGTACGATACAAAATACAAAACAACAAACGGAACGTGAAACCTAATTACAGCCTATCTGGTGAAACTACACAGAGACAGGAACAATCACCCACGAAATACAAAGTGAAACTCAGGCTACCTAAATACGGTTCCCCATCAGAGACAACAAGAATTACCTGACTCTGATTGAGAACCGCCTCAGGCAGCCAAGCCTAACTAGACACACCCCTGTCACACCCTGGCCTGACCAAAATATATAACGAAAACACAAAACACTATGACCAAGGCGTGACAGGGTGCTGTATGTGTTGTAATTAGAGAGGCTACTGTATGTGTTGTAATTACAAGCTACTGTATGTGTTATACTTAGTGAGGTTACTGTATGGGTTTTAATTAGAGGCTACTGTATGTGTTGTAATTAGCGAGGTTACTGTATGTGTCGTAATTAGAGTTTACTGTATGTGTTATAGTTAGAGGTTAATGTATGTGCTGTAATTAGAGGCTACTCTATGTGTTGTAATTAGAAAGGCTACTGTATGTGTTGTAATTAGATGTTACTGTATGTGTTGTAATTAGAGAGGCTACTGTATGTGTTGTAATTAGAGAGGCTACTGTATGTGTTCTAATTAGAGAGGATACTGTATGTGTTATAATTAGAGAGGCTACTGAATGTGTTGTAATTAGAGAGTCTTCTGTATGTGTTATATTTAGAGAGGCTACTGTATGTGTTGTAATTCGAGAGGCTACTGTATGTGTTGTAATTAGAGGGGCTACTGTATGTGTTGTAATTCGAGAGGCTACTGTATATGTTGTAATTAGAAAGGCTACTGTATGTGTTGTAATTATAGGATACTGTATGTGTTGTAATTAGAGAGGCTACTGTATGTGTTGTAATTATAGGATACTGTATGTGTTGTAATTAGAGGCTACTCTGTGTTATAATTAGAGGCTACTGTATGTGTTGTAATTAGAGAGGCCTACTGTATGTGTTGTAATTAGAGATGCTACTAAATGTGTTGTAATTAGAGAGGCTACTGTATGTGTTGTAATTAGTGGCTTCTGTATGTGTTATGATTATAAATGCTACTGCATATGTTGTAATTAGAGAGGCTACTGTATATGTTGTAATTAGAGAGGCTACTGTATGTGTTGTAATTATAGGATAGTGTATGTGTTGTAATTAGAGGCTACTCTGTGTTATAATTAGAGGCTACTGTATGTGTTGTAATTCGAGAGGCTACTGTATGTGTTGTAATTAGATGTTACTGTATGTGTTGTAATTAGAGAGGCTACTGTATGTGTTGTAATTAGAGAGGCTACTGTATGTGTTCTAATTAGAGAGGATACTGTATGTGTTATAATTAGAGAGGCTACTGAATGTGTTATAATTAGAGAGGCTGCTGTATGTGTTGTAATTAGAGAGTCTTCTGTATGTGTTATATTTAGAGAGTCTATTGTATGTGTTGTAATTAGTGAGGCTGCTGTATGTGTTGTAATTAGAGGCTACTGTATGTGTTATAATTAGAGAGGCTACTGTATGTGTTATAATTAGAGAGACTACTGTATGTGTTGTAATGAGAGAGTCTTCTGTATGTGTTATATTTAGAGAGTCTATTGTATGTGTTGTAATTAGTGAGGCTGCTGTATGTGTTGTAATTAGAGGCTACTGTATGTGTTATAATTAGAGAGGCTACTGTATGTGTTATAATTAGAGAAGCTACTGTATGTGTTATAATTAGAGAGGCTACTCTGTGTTGTAATTAGAGATACTACCGTATGTGTTATAATTAGAGAGGCTACTGTATGTGTTATAATTATAGAGACTACTGTATGTGTTGTAATCAGAGTGGCTACTGTATGTGTTGTAATGGGAGGCCTACTGTATGTGTTGTAATTAGAGAGGCTACTGTATGTGTTGTAATTAGAGAGGCTACTGTATGTGTTATATTGAGAGTGTATTGTATGTGTTGTAATTAGAGGTTACTGTATGTGTTATATTTAGAGTCTGCTGTATGTGTTGTAATTAGAGAGGCTACTGTATGTGTTTTAATTAGAGAGGCTACTGTATGTGTTGTAATTAGAGAGGCTGCTGTATGTGTTATAATTAGAGAGGCTACTGTATGTGTTGTAATTATAGGCTACTGTATGTGTTGTAATTAGAGAGGCTACTGTATTTGTTTTAATTAGAGAATATGGTATGTGTTGTAATTAGAGGCTACTGTATTTGTTTTAATTAGAGGCTACGGTATGTGTTGTAATTAGAGGCTACCGTATGTGTTGTAATTAGAGAGGCTACTCTGTGTTATAATTAGAGAGGCTACTCTGTTATAATTAGAGAAGCTACTGTATGTGTTATAATTAGAGAGGCTACTGTATGTGTTGTAATTAGAGTGGCTTCTGTATGTGTTGTAATGGGAGGCCTACTGTATGTGTTGTAATTAGAGAGGCTACTGTATGTGTTGTAATTAGAGAGGCTACTGTATGTGTTATATTGAGAGTGTATTGTATGTGTTGTAATTAGAGGTTACTGTATGTGTTATATTTAGAGGCTGCTGTATGTGTTGTAATTAGAGAGGCTACTGTATGTGTTTTAATTAGAGAGGCTACTGTATGTGTTGTAATTAGAGAGGCTGCTGTATGTGTTATAATTAGAGAGGCTACTGTATGTGTTGTAATTATAGGCTACTGTATGTGTTGTAATTAGAGAGGCTACTGTATTTGTTTTAATTAGAGAATACGGTATGTGTTGTAATTAGAGGCTACTGTATTTGTTTTAATTAGAGGCTACGGTATGTGTTGTAATTAGAGGCTACCGTATGTGTTGTAATTAGAGAGGCTACTCTGTGTTATAATTAGAGAGGCTACTCTGTTATAATTAGAGAAGCTACTGTATGTGTTATAATTAGAGAGGCTACTGTATGTGTTGTAATTAGAGTGGCTTCTGTATGTGTTATAATTAGAGAGGCTACTGTATGTGTTATAATTAGAGAGGCTACTCTTTGTTATAATTAGAGAGGGTACTGTATGTTTTGTAATTAGAGAGGCTACTGTATGTGTTGTAATTATAGGCTACTGTATGTGTTGTAATTAGAGAGGCTACTGTATTTGTTTTAATTAGAGGCTACG